>NC_089838.1:20191278-20491278 GCF_035609145.1 Eleutherodactylus coqui
TCCATCAAACAGAGCTCCAATGGTAAAGGAATATGCATCTATTACTACAGCCCACAGATCTTACTGAGTTTCAAGGACGGGGAAAATAGGCTAAAAATGACATAGTGCGGGAGAATGGGAAAATATTAGTGATTACCGTTAACAATTCCGTTTACACATGAATAAAGATGAAAGCTGCACTGGAATCCAACAATGTCAGGGAGAAAGCACGGAAATCAGGGCACGTTTAACAGTATTTTGCAGAATGTAAAATTTATGAGCTTGTTCCTGGGCTAAGCACAGATTGTTCTCGATTTTATGTGAAAGAGCATGACTGATTTTGTTCGGCAGAGGGGGCGAATCATCAAGGTCTGGTAGTCAAATGTGTTCTCTGTTCTTACTGGGAGCAATGCATCAAGAGAAAAAAAACAGTTTCTCCTTATTTCGTATTGTATGTGTTTTATTTTATCGCCTGTACATAATTATGGCTGCAGCCATCATGTCCAAGCTGAACTGCAGTTGAGAGACTTTGTTTAACACAAATACGTGAACATAAGAAATATCAGTCAGAAGATAACTCGTTGACTTCTATGGGAGAGGGTTGTGGGCATGCTCTGTGCAGGCCATGCCCCTTTTACACTAAGTCACGCCTTTGAGGTGCCTTGCAGTAATAGTGCTGATTACTGACCCTCTCACAGTAATGGTGCCTCTTAGCGAACCCCTCACAACAATAGTGCCTCTTAGTGTCCCTCTCACAGAAATAATGCCCCTACTTGCCCCCCTTAGTAATACTAATAATGCCTCTGTTCGATAATGCCATTTTGTTATGCAGTGGAATTTTAAAAAAAGACTACGCTCACCTATCTCACTTCCCCCATGGCTCCGGTCCTCACTGCTGCAGTCACTTGCACACTTCCAGGTATCGTGAGCATGTGGACAGATCACGCAGATCGCTGCTGCCAACAAGTATCTGGATATAAGAAACGACAGTCAGAAGCCAACTCATTGACCTGGGAGGGTGTTGTGGGCATGCCCTGTGACCATGCTAACAGACGCCTTTTGTGTGTTCCCTCATAGTAATACCCTGTTTCCCTGAAAATAAGACATACCCTGAAAATAAGACATAGCATGATTTTCCAGAATTTTTGAGGATGCAAAATGATTTTTCAGGCTTTTTGAGGATGCTTGAAATATAAGCCCTATTCCAAAATTAAGCCCTGCTAACAGTTAATTAAAACAGTCAATTTAAATAGTGTCCAGGCAGCTATACATGTAAAAAAGGTAAACCTTTTTGAACAAAAATTAATATAAGACACTGTCTTATTTTCGGGGAAACACGGTAGTACCGATTAGTGACCCCCTCACAGCAATAGTGTCTCTCAATGACTCACAGTAGTAAAGCCCCTTACTGCCCTTCTTACACTACCAACAGAAACTTAAATGGGTTTTCCAAGGCTATTGATGACCTATACTCAGCATAGATTATCAATAGGTTGATTGGCAGGAGGGGAGGGGAGAGTCTTCCATTTGGGAACCTGCTGACCAGCTGTTTGAAGAGGCTTGGTTAAATGCTGCAGCTTCTTATCTGACTTGTAGAAGTCCTGTGTGGTGCAGAGTGCTAAGGCAGCAGAAATGTAGTCCTCAACTCTTGCTCATGGCCTGGAGGTTGTGAGTTCAATCCCTCAATAGTTCAAATCCCAAGTAGCCAAGGTTTACTCAGCCTTCCATCTTTCTCAGGTCAGTAAAATGAGTACCCAACTTGGTGGGGTTAATAAATTACCTGATAGAGTTGGCGTTATAGAAATAACAAGATTTTTTTTTAATTTTTACGTGAGGTCACATTCAACAATCACATAGCCTGAGAGCAGCTTGGTCCCATTCAAATGAATGGAACTGAACTGCTGTACCAGGTGCAGCCACTATAAAATGTACAGCGCTGTGTTAGGTATGAGCTGAAGTGTAACTTCACTCTGTTGACATTCGGGGATCCCAAGCAGCGGACCCTCGCTGATCAACTACTGATGATTTATCCAGAGGATAGAATAATAACAGCCTGTACTAACCTCTCTGCCGCAGCTGCAGTCCGCACCGCTCTAGCACATGCACACTTCTGAGAAATGCAATCACACAGACTGATCACACAGATTGCTGTGGCCAAGTAGACAACCTATTGATTTAAGGGTGTTTTCCACTTTTTTTGATGACCTATTCTCAAGATAGTTGATCAGCTGGGGTCCGCTGCTCGGGACCATTGAGCTGTTCCAGCGCCCCCTGTCACTGCAAAACAAACAGGATATGGAGCAGAAATAGATTGTTTGACCCATATGTAATGCCTGACGCTGGTCATTGCAGGTACAGCTCCCATTAAAATCATTGATAGCTGTGACTGCAATTCCCAGCATCGACCACTACACAGAGTTGGGAGTGATCTGCTTCCCCTCTATATCCTGTGTGTTTTGTTGTGGCAGCAGGCGCTGGAACAGCGAGAGAAGGATCCCAGATGATCAACTATTGATAGTCTTTCCTGAAAATAGGTCATCAATAAATATTGCCTTTTAAATAGACACCATGTAATGCCTTTTATACCCTGAGGTGGCGCTGTAGGGGAATTAAACAGTTATTGTAGATTACAGCTGATCGGAGGAACACCTGAGATCAGTTTATCATCAGAGGACCCTTAAAACAAAAAGGTCTGTCCAAAATGAATAATCCCTTTAAAAATGATCCTTATGATATTTGCAGATAGTATACGGGTGGAAATACTCATAAATGAAAAAACGTGATTTCTGCACAGAGGTACAGTAAGAAAAGGAAGCGTGCGTGGGAATGCAGATATTGCTCACTGCACACATAAGACAGGTGCATATTATTATCACACATCTATATACATGTATTCCTCCCCTTATGTAATATGCTGGAGAGTACAGAACACGGCGGCGCCGCTGTGTGTGGGGGGATCTGAATGTGTTCCTGTGTGCCCAGCAGGAGAGGAGTAATTATAGATAACCAATCAAGCCTGCAGTGTTATTAAAGTCAGCTCAGCAGTGTTAATATTGTTGCCGGATTGTGTGGGAGCCGCTTCGCTCCCATTCTCTATTGTATTCTCACAGGTTTAGATGTTTTCGCACTTATTCTCGTGAAAGGTGAAATTATAGAAAGGACAGGTCAGAACAGAGTGTGGGAGGAAAGATTTCGGTAAAGGTCACTAGTCATATACCCAAAACTTTTCCAGGTGAGATATGCGTGTTCTATAATGAAGTGTTGTATTCCTGTAGGGTTAAACGGGAATATCCACTATTTTGTGCTGATTGATATCTTAAAGGGGCTGTCCACTTGTAAACTATTGATGGCCTATTCTCAGCATAAGCCATCAATAGTAGATCGGCAAAGGTCCATCACTAGGGATCCCCGCCAATAAGCTGTTTTCTGAGGATTCATGCGCTGAGCTGATTATTGCAGGAAGCAGACAGCTCCGTTCTCACTGCAGTGGTGCAGCCTGGTATTGCAGGCCAAGTTTTCTTTCGGTGCGGTGAAAACAGAACTTTTTGTGAAAGCTCAATGAATGAGTGTAGTGACTCAGTAAACGCATGGTCAGTGGGGGCGATGGCCTCTACCAACTCATTAGTAATAGCTATTCTTAGAAATTACAGCATGCCTTATTCTGGTCCGATTTGTTGGATATCAGGCACCCTTTCAAAAAAAACAAAAAACTGAAGGGCACACAAATGACATCCACGTATGTTTTGTTTTTCACTGATTACTGCTAAGCAATGCTAGGGAAAAAAATTAGGCTTTCTTCTATTTTTTTTTTCATGCGCGAGAAAAAAAGGATGACACAAAGAAGAAAAAAAAGGGACACAAGCAATACAAATAGATACAACACATACATTCAGACAGATTAAAATTGGTCCTGCAATCTTCTCACTGGCTTGCTTTCGGAATCCCCGCTGTCAGCCCTGTGATTAGATTGACAGCCGGCGGTCGATAAATCAATCACAGCCATTCAGAAATACATCACTGAAGGGCTGTGATTGGTTTATCGAGTGCCGGCTGTGATTGGCCAGCGCTCGATCCAATCACAGAGCTGAGAGCGGAGATTTCAAAAGCAAGCCAGGGATAAGAGAGTGGGGAGAAGACTTCAGCAGCTTGCCCCACCCCCAAGGGACAGCATCTGGGAGTTGAGTATTGAGGGTTTTTTTTACCCCACTTGAGTATAAGCCGAGGGGGGCTTTTTCAGCACATTTTTTTGTGCTGAAAAACTTGGCTTATACTCGACTATATACGGTAATCATTTCATAAAGTGAAAAAATTTGCAAGAATGATAAAATAAATACTTTTTTAAACTAATACATTTTAGTCAATGCAAGTTCCAAAGTATGATAGAAGATAAATCTATGATGGGTTGTGTTGAGCAAACCGAAGCAGTAGAATCCTGTTTAGGTCAAACTTTCCTAAAAGTCTTGAGAGGGGACAGTGGCACCAACGGCTGCCACCGCACCACCGTTTGTTGAAACACTTCGCCTCATTTATTTATTAGGCAAAAGCTTATGGTTATCAACCTCTCTAGTACCCCCAGATCTACAAGGTGGTTGACAGCCCCCTCTCTGATAGGGAAGTCAATTTATTGGACACTGATTGGGGAATCCCTACGTTGTTCTTTTCGGGGAACTTTATCTCTATTGTTCTCACGGTGCTCGCTTTGTGTGATGTGAAGGAAGCCTAATAGATCTTGGTATTATTTTTGGTGGTGAAGAAAAACCCTAGAAACTGTGGCTAAAACATTTTTGTGGTACAGTCAACAGTCCCTGTAGGCTAATTCCCACCATTAGGCTCTTCAACACAGAGGGGCAATAGTGGCACTGCGCAAACTACGAACACAGCACACCATGCATCAAGCCTGGCACTGCTACATCTATATCTATAGAAATGAAAACATTGTTTTTGATCTTCATAGCTCCTCCATCTCTTGATGGATCTCAAACCAACTTGGTCCATATACTCTTCATGATCCAACTGAAAATACTGGGGGTGGGGTTCAATAGTTTTTTTGCTGCTAGCAACCAATCACAATACTGCTTTCATTTTACTAGAACAGCTTAAAAGGTGTTTTTTCACTTCCCAAAGTTTTTACTAAACTCCTGCAACCTTAATAAACTTTTTTAAGCATGCACTGCACATTCCTTGTATGCCACTGCAAGCTCTTTCCTCTTTCTTATCCCCGTGGCTCCCAGATCCTTTTTCTGTGCAGAGGCTAAAAGGCGCATATAATCATATCTGGTCCTGGTCAGATGATACACATTACCCATGAGCGCTCTGTCCTCTCCCCATTGCTCTGTTTTGCTGCGGTTGGCCACTGAGTCACGGAGTTCCAGTGGCAGCGTGGCAGTTTAACGCACATGCACGCCCTCATCTGAGGTGTCAGACCTACTGAACAAAAGCTGTATAGCCAGCACTGTAGGCCGGAATGCAACTACACATTCTCATCTTGTAGTAAGGGAACTACTGAAGGACATATCCTATGGCAACCTGCTACAAGAAACAGGTTGGGGGGGGATTTGGGATACAGTTTTTTTCAGAGATTTCTGCAATATAGAAGATAATTACATATATTAGCTATTTTTATCTACTCCAATCTAGTGGGAATACCCCTTTAAGGTATGATGATTGGTTGCCATGTGCAACAAACACAATATTTTGTAGAAAGTTCCAATACATGAGGCCTATTTTATAATCTATGGTAAAATAAGATGCTTTGTGATTCAGCGTTGTGAATAATTTAGACGTGTGGTGGATCCGGAATGTGTCCCAAAAAACGCAAAGCCATCGGACAAATCCATCCGAAAGCGAAGAAAGTAAAATTATTCCAAGCAAGTGAGACAAGTCAACAACCTGACCAATGATTTAAGAATGAGAGGGCAGAGACCCTGGAACAGCATAAGGCCTAAATTCAAAAAGAAAGGGAAAGATCCAAGACATCAAGGGCCGTAGAGACCCCAGAATAACATGAAGCCTGAAATCAAAAGGAGAGGGCACTGGCCAATGAATGCATGAAGAGCTGCAAAGACCACGAAACAGCATGAGGCCTGAGTTCAAAAAGAGAGAAAAAGAGCCAGGACATCAAGCGTTGTAGAGACCACAGAACAACATGAGGCCTGAAATCAAAAGGAGAGGGGAAGAGCCAATGCATCAAGTGCTGTAGAGACCATGGAATAGCATAAGCTGCAACTACAAAAAGAAAGGAGAAGATCTAGTGCATCTAGGCCATCAGAAATCTCAGAACAGCATCAGGTCTGAATTCAAAAAGAGTGGGTAAGAGCTAAGACATCAAGGGCTGCAGAGACCCTGAAAACAGCATGAGGCCTGAATTCAAAAAGAGAGGAAAAGAGCCAGGATATCAAGGGTTGCAGAACAGCACCAGGTCTGAATTCAAAAAGAGAAACACAGTAGTAGTGAATCAAGCGTGGCAAGTCATTCCAATTTGTTTTTGGAAAGTTTTCAATATGATCCTCACAAGGGCTACAATAAATATTAAAATGTTATTTTTGGACAAATGGACCAAATATGTAGCTACTGTCATGGTAAGAAATTTAAAAAGAAACCTCCTGTAATGTACCATAGGAGTGGAAACCCAGACAATGCTACAGAGAAATGACAGAGAAAATAACATAGCCCACTGTGTTACTTCACCAGCTAAAATGCAGGAAGGCATGCCAGAACCCGAATGGAATGTAGCATGCTGCACTACCAGAACCCGGACGAACCCCCATTTTAGTGACGGTTCAGGTCCAGCATGTGCCTTATCCAAGAATCCCATTTTTTGATGTTGGCCCTGCGGCTGTGGCCCCAACTCTCAAGGAGCTTCAGTTTTCAGATATGGGTGGCAGAGGAGAAGTCTCTATGAAGCAGTTCTGATACATCGCGCTCTTTGCATTAGTAGCTGGGGCAGATGTCAGAAAATCATTTATCTGATTGCAGCTCTTTGCATTGTAAGTCTCACGGCATTGTTCTAGAATTGTGCTTACGGAGCGATAACCGCAGACATGAGCTGTTCCCAGCCTTCATTCTGCCCTTTTAACTTGTGACACAACTGCTGTTATGAATCACTGCATCTCCGCTATGTCTGGTGACTTCATTCCTTGTATTACCGCCTCTCAAGGTTCTGTATTGACATCTAGTGGACGGGGAATGATCTTGGGATTCATGTTATAAGGGATAGGACATGATAATGTTATGGGGGTGGCAGCAGGATAATGTATGGTAAGCCCACATCTAAATCCCTTTACGGTGCTGTGGGGGATATGAAACGTGATGTGCATGCAAGAAGCCCCTGAAACATCCAAAAATTCTCCACGGGGAGAAAGAAAAAAATACTTCCAGTTGATCTCAGAGACTGGTAATCAGTTATAAGACATGTCTGCTGCAGGTGCCAATACCAGGCCTTAGCGCCAAGGGTGCACTTACTTTTTCACATAGGGAAATGTCATAGTTGTGAATTTTTTTCATCTATTAACCCTGTAATGATTTACATATTTCTGGCTTTAAAGACCTAGAGATCTTTATTTACAGTTTTTTCATTGCATTACGTAACCTTTTAATCTTCAGTTGAAGGAGCTGCGAGACGAGGTGTAGTTTTCCTTGCTACCCTTTTCCATACAAAAAGAAAACATATAAGGAAAAATGTGGATTTTCCGTTTACTTGTAAAAAAATTAATAAAAGGGGTTATTAATTTTAAAAAAAAAATTTGTCACACTATGGGACTTCAATATACAGTGGAACCTCAACTAACATCATTAATCCTTCCGGAAGCAATGTTAGTTGAGGACATTATTTCCATAGGAATTAATGTAAATCCAATTAATTGGGTCTAGACGTTCCAAAAAACACACCAAACCCGATTTAATAGAGAATAGTTCTGGTCTTTAATACCAAAAACAATAACAATAACAATACTAAATGAGTATAAAACACAACTGTAAACAATAAATTAACCCTTTCCAATCCACTATCTGACGTGTAAAGACATTCTGATTGAAGGATGTACAGCTCCGATGTTGGAAGACGTCCGGCAGGGTATTCTTACTGTAGATTACTGGCCGCTCTGTTGTCAGGGGCCTCTCCAGCATGTCCCATACCGCAGTACTGGCTCTAGCCAGCAGATGACGCCATTGTATAATGGCGGAAAGAGAAAGCCCCCTAGGAAACCCTGAATCTAAAATTGGATTGCAAAGGGTTAACATTGCACGGACATCGTTATAGCAGTACGTATCACTGTGTTATCTGTGGTTTGACATAGGACTGCAGGGACATTATTATAGCAGTACGTATCACTGTGGTATCTGTGGTTTGACATAGGACTGCAGGGGCATCATTATAGCAGTACATATCACTGTGTTATCTGTGGTTTGACACAGGACTGCAGGGACATCATTAGCAGTATGTCTCACTGTGTTATCTGTTCTTTGACATAGGACTGCAGTATTGAAAATAATGGAAGCCGCCCGATCCGTGGCCAGTCAGCAGTTGACACTGCGGATGGCTTGTGGACTCCGCAGGAAGAACAGAAGATTCCAAAAAAAAAAAAAATCCGAACACATCTGCAGTACAGAAAAAGGAAAGACACAGACATGGAATGCAGGATCGCCGACGACGGGTACGGGCGGATTCCGTGTGGGATTCCGCAGGTTTTTTTTTGGTTTTTTTAATGCATCCCATAGACTTTACTGGGCAGTTTTGGTCTGTGAATACTAATCAGGGTAAGACCTGCTGTGGTTTTTTGTTGTTGTTTTTTTTTTTTATGTGTAGCATTGGTCTGCAAAAAAAGCGTGTCTGAATGCAACAATTTAATTCAGCGAGTCCATATGCTTTCCGTAAGTCAGAAGATACAGCTGTGTGAATGGGCCCTTACATGTAAGGCTCGGTCCCCAGCTGGGTAGGGTTACGTCAGTTAAATGTTGACAAGGCCGGTGTTATATAAAAGAGTATATGGTGCACATTTCAGCCGGGTGTTTTTATGCCGGCCAGGAAAGATAGTTCAGGAACTATCTTTCGGACAAAATATGGCGGCGGCTCCCATAGACTCCCTTGGGAGCCTATGGTAGCTGTCGGAGAAGGGAGGTAGTTCAGCAGTGTGTCTGCTAAACTCCCATCACCTTCCCCGTCCTCTCCGCCACTTGCTGCCTGTTTGCAATGGGTGGGGACAGGGCGGTAGCTACTGGCTGTGATTAGTCTAAGCGCTCAGCCAATCAGAGGCAACTCTTTCTGGAGGCAGTGACTTTTCCATCCTCAACCAGAATTAAATGATGAAGAACAGTGTCGGGGTCCCGGAGAGAGAAGATGCAGTGGAGCCCTGGTCACCGCTTCTAAGGTGATGTAGTATTTATTTTTTTGCCAGCATCTAGGGCTTATATTTGAAGCCCCCCCTCGAAAACCCCTGCTGGGGTTCACTTCATCCCATTGCTCTCGATGGGCGGCAGCAGCGCTGACCCCATTGAAATCAATGGGATAGCATTGCGCTCCTCTGCCACAGTTGTGGCAGGGGATTCCTTCATCCCAGCGGGGAGTTCCCTCATCACTGAACACTGTCACAGTGTTGAGCGATGAGGGGACTCCCTGTGGGGATAAAGGAATCTCCTACCACAGCTGTGGCAGAGGAGCGCGATCTTCTCCCTATATTGTCAATGGGGCTGCCGGATAAGACAGCATTCAGGGGTTTCACATCCAAGGAATCTCCTGCTACAGCTGTCACAGCCTCCGCAGGGGATAGTGATGGGGCCACACTATTTATTTGCGAATTTTACCACAAAAACCCATTCCAGGCAGATCTTGGAGACCTACGGTAAAGGCTTTCAGTATAGGCTCCTTCACACGGGCGCTGCAATTTTCTAAACGTCCGCATCGCGGGCGAAAAGCGCCTGTACTACATTTACACGAGTGCGAGTTTTGTCTATTGCGAGAGGCGCAAATATGAACTCCATTCTAAGGAATGCCGTCATACACATGAGCGATGCTTTCCTCACAGCGATGCTGCAAGCTAAGAATGTCCTATTTTTTGACATTCCTGAGAATGCGTCGCCCATTGTTTTCAATGGAACTGTAAAGACATCCCATGGCACCCGCATGCCGGACGATATGATGTTTCCCATAGAAATCCGTGTGAGACGTGCATATGAGGATCGGAAGTTCACCGAAGCGAGGAGTTTTTTTCCCCGTGCACCACACTAATGTTCCAGAAATATCCTCCATTTGAAAGGTAGTGGAGTCCCTACAACAGGATACGTGATAAATGCATGAATGGACCCCAACAATCACTAGAAGGGTCACAAGACCCCGTTTCAGAGGGGTCTGAACAGACCGTTGGTCACACACGTGTGTTGCTCCATCCAATGGACATGGGAAAGGAGAAGATAATCCAGTATTGTCAACCCCTTTAATTCAGGCGCTAAAACTGAGCAGGAAAGTAGTTCACTGCAAATTGTGACTAGTGGAAGTTGTTCAATCGTTTTCAGCAGCTTTGTCTTTAAAATACTTAAAGGAGTTGTCCAGAATTTGAAAAGTAGGTCTGCTTTGTTCCAGAAACAGCACCACACCTGGTCATGGGCTGAGTCTGGTAATGCAGCTTAAGGGCTTATTTAGACGACCGTATATCGGCTCGGTTTTCACGCCGAGCCGATATACGGTGTCCTTCTCTGCTGGGGGGGGGGAATGTAAGAGCCAGGAGCAGGAACTAATTTCCCACCCCTTTCCCGCCCCTCAGCACTATTTGCAATGGGAGGGGCGGGACTGGGGTGGAGCTAAGCACAGTGACTTAGCTCCGCCCCCTGTCTAGCCCCCTCCTGTTGCAAATAGTGGCAAGGGGCGGAGAGGGGGCCAGAGCTCAGTTCCTGCTCCTGGCTCTTCCATCCTCCCCCCCTCCCTGCAGACAAGGACACCATATATCGGCTCGGTGTGAAAACCGAGCCGATATACGGTCGTCTAAATAAGCCCTAACAAGGGTAAACCAGTTTCAGAGAAGTATAATATGGGTACATTTACACACCTTTATTATGAATTATATAGTTAGAAGAGACCTCTGGGGTCATCGGGTCTGACCCCCTGCTCAATGCAGGATCATGTCTGACAGTGTGTCTAATGACCCCAACTGACAGCATCTATACAGGTCATCAGAGTCACGGTCAGTCCAGGACCTTCAGCCGCAATACGAGCTCAAATGCTACTCCCATATTACACTTACATGAAACTGACCTAATCCTAGAACACCACAGGTTAATAGCCAATTTGACATACAGGTTTGTGTTTTAACCCTTTCCAATCCAATTTGTATCCTGCTTTTCCTAGGGGGGGGGACTTACTCTTTTTCTGCCGTTATACAACGGCGCTATCTGCTGGCTAAAGCCAGTACTGCATAAGATGACACGTTGGATGAGCTCCAACAGCAGAGAGGCTGGCAATATACAGTAAGAGAACCCCGACAGACGTCTTCCCACATCGGAGCTGTACAGCCTTAAATCATAATGTCTTCAGACGTCAGACAGTGGATTGGAAAGGGTTAAAGGACCACGCCACCAAAAACACATTTTTCCATTTCTGCCTTAATTGCCTGTCACACTCTGAGGGTGCATTCACACGAACGTATATCGGCTCGGTTTTCACGCCGAGCCGATATACGTTGTCTCCCTCTGCAGGGGGGGATGGAAGAGCCAGAAGCAGGAACTGAGCTCCCGCCCCCTCTCTGCCTCCTCTCTGCCCCTCTGCACTATTTGCAATGAGAGGAGGCGGTAGCGGGGTGGGGCTAAGGTCCACTAATTAGCCCCGCCCCTGTCCCGCCTCTCCCCATTGCAAATAGTGCAGAGGGGCGGAGAGGAGGCAGAGAGGGGGCGGGAGCTCAGTTCCTGCTCCTGGCTCTTCCATCCTCCCCCCCTGTACACGAGGACGACGTATATCGGCTCGGCGTGAAAACCGAGCCGCTATACGTTCATGTGAATGCACCCTCAAGGTCTCCTTTGTGTATTCCAGCCCCTTCTCTGGAGTGTAGGCTCCTTATCAGGCAACATGTTGATGCCAAAAGATTTTGGTTTTACTCTCACATCTATCCCATGATGCATCAACACAGCTCAACAATTTCTTTCTACAGAAGGTAGAGGGGTGGCAATTTAATTATCATTAGCCTTCTTTATTCTTCTAAATAAGCTGCAGACTATGTGTATACAGTCAGGAGGATGAGCTGTGATCTCCTCTATCATAACTGTGTGACAGGGGCTGTGTGATCGTCATCAGGAATTGTGCCCCCTGCAGACAAGTCATGTGTATCACATCACACAGACTGAGAAATGGACTTGAAAAGGAACACACAACCCCAAGAAAATCTGAGCTGGTCAAAATGGAGATCACATGACCATTTGAGGAAAAAGAGGCCAGGCGTTTTAGATAGAGAGAAATGACCAACCAAGGTAACAGTAGCCGACTTATGTATACTGGGGGATAGCTACATAATGAATGAATAAAAAAACAACTCACTGGAGTGTCCCTTTAAGTTTTTATTAGCAAATACAGTAAAACAATGCCAAGTATCAATATCCCAGAACCCCCATCTCTTCTGTTAAGGTTGTGCTATGGTGGACATATATGGGCTCCGCTAGGCAGTGCCGCTAATAGCTGCAGTCCAACTTTTTTCTATATCCTGGATGGGAACTTCCTGCACCAAGTGCATTATATTGGAGGCAGCCATCTATGCAGTAGTATACGTGTAAGCACCCATACAGGCAAGCAGGTCCCAGCGGTCCTTCTACATAAGGTACAGGGAGATGTGAGGCTACACATCTGTACCTCTTATAAATGGGTTCCATCTATTCCAGGTCTCCCATTTGCAGTAGCAACTATCCAGAGTAATGTACTACAGTGCCCCCTACTGGTGGGTGCCCCTCGAGATCATAAACACAAAAGGTGCATGTCCAATACTGCCATTTCCCCCTCCACACTAAAATGTAAATAAATATATACATCATTAATTAGTATTAAAAGCCATGACGTCTTTGGGGGTGACATACAGAAGCGAAAGTGTAACATCTTTAGGCCGGCTTCACACGCACGTATTTATGTACGCAATACGCAGAGAGTAGAACCCATTGATTTCATTTGGATCATTCGCAATTCTGTATTTTCACACGCATTTCGGTCACACAAGAAAAAAAGGTCTTCTATTAGTACAACTAAAAGCGGCGGCATACCTTGGAAAATAGCTTTAAAAAAGTCCGGCACCACATGCTAATGGGGTCCCACCCGTCCAATGAACGGGCTGGACAGTCTCTTCTGATGAGGTCTTTTCTAAACTCCGCCCCCTCTGCCAGACCGAAGGGGATGAAACTGCAACGTCATTCGCAAGACGGATAAAATCTTACAAGATTGTCGCCAGCGCATATGTAAATGACAGCGGCGAATCTCACACATGTTCCGATCCGCGGTGCTCCAGAGTTTAATCCTGTAGAGATTGGACCCTTTAATTAAAGGCATTGTTTTACCACCCAAACGGATTTTTTTTCCCCCATTAATGCCCTGTAGAGTAGAAGCATCACACACTACAGCATTCCACATAAACATCGATATTCTGCTAACCCTTTTGATTCCTTTTCTTCCCCTTATATAGCTGGCCTGAAAATTTTTTTAAAGATGCCTCCACTGGGGAGTTCCTATAATGCACTGCTGTCTCTCTCTCCTCAGCGTGCGCGCTCCCGATGGCGGCGGTCACATGACTGGAGGACCGACGTCATAATGAAGATGCACGCTGTCATGAGGAGAGTGATATCGGGCTGTGAGTAACAGCCAGATGTAGCTCTCCCCCTCCAGGAGTCCCTTCACTGTTTTGAATGGAGCCGGCAGCTGCCCAGCCCCATTCAAAGTAATGGGAAAGCAGGAAGAGCAGGAAGAGCAGGGAGAGCAGGGTGAGCAGGGAGAGCAGGGTGAGCAGGGAGAGCAGTGCGATCTCCTGCTACTACTCTGACAGCTGTAGCAAGAGATTCCTTCATCTCCCCAGCATGTCCCCTCATCACTAGACACTGGGACACAGTGCCCCCCACACACATGCCCCCTCCCAGTGTCCCCCCCACACACACACCCCTCCAAAGTGTCCCCACACACATGCCACCCAACAGTGCCTCCCCCCATAGTGCCCACTCCAAAGTGCCCCCCACACACATGCCTCCCCCAGTGTCCCCCAAAAGCGCCCCTCCCCCCACACATGCCCCCTCCCACAGTGTCGCCTCCACAGCCCCCCCAAAGTGCCCCCCCACACACATGCTGCCCAACAGTGCCTCCCCCCACAGTGTCCCGCCCAAAGTGCCCCCCACACACATGCCCCCTCCCACAGTGTCCCCCCCAGTGTCTCTCAAAGTGCCACACACACACACATGCCCCCCAAAAGTGCGCCTCCTTCCAAAGTGCCCCCCCCCACACACACACACACACACACATGCCGCCTAACAGTGCCTCCCCCTATCGAGCCCCCTCCAAAAGTTACTTCCCTCCCACAGTGCCCCGCACACACATGCCCCCTCTCAGGTTCCCCCGCACACACGTGCCCCACAGTTGTGGTAGGGGATTCCTTCATCCCAGCGGGGAGTCCCCTCATTGCTGAACACTGTGACAGAACTGTGACAGTGTTAAGCAATGAGGGGACTCCCCATAGGGATGAAGGAATCCCCTGCCACAGCTGTGGCTGAGGAGCGCTGCCGCCGACCCCATTGACAACAGGTGAAACCTCTGGATGAGACAGCATCCAGGGGTTTCACATCAAAGGAATCTCCTGCTGCAGCTGCCACAGCCGCAGCAGGAAATACTGATTGGTCCGCACTATTTATGTGCGAATTTTACCATCATGTGACCGCACAACAAGGGTGAATAAAAAATATCTCTGAAGCTTCAGTCAAGTGTTTTTTATACATGCCTTCTGCTGATTTTTTTTCACGTCTATAAACGATGCTGAGTTTCGGAGCTAAATTTCGAGACTTAGCATTGCCCCCGCCCCTCCCCCTACTATTGCAAATAGTGCCAAGGGGCGGAGAGGGGGCGTGAGCACAGTGCACTGCTCCTGGCTCTTCCTAGCCTCCACCCCGATGTGGAGAGGTCTTTCATCTGCTGCACTATGTTTTTTGTATAGTTGAGTCGCTCGGTCTTGTTTCTACTTGGAAGGTTTGTTTTTTGGCCACAATTCTTCCATGAAGATCACTTCTGGCCAGACGTCTCTGAACAGTAGATGGGTGTGCCTGGGTCCCACTGGTCTCTACTAGTTCTGAGCTGATGGCACAATTGGGCATTTTTCGATTTGGAAGGGCAGTCAGCATGATGTGTCTTTCATCTACTGCATTAACCTCCCTTGGCCGACCACTGCATCTACGGTCCTCAGTGTTGGCCTTTTTTTTTTTTCTTTTGCTTTTTCAAAAAAACCTTAAATAGCACATGTTAAAACTCCATTTTATTTTGAAATCTTCATTTTGAAAACTGGGAAAATAAGGATTCCGAATCTGGCACCCACTGTCCTTCGCATATTACAGCTGCAATCCGACAGGGAAGATGAATCTGTATGGCATCTGGACAGCTCTCTTCCCTCCAGAACTTCAGGCTGGGGTCAGGGTCGACCTTCCTCTTCCTCATGACTCTCCCAGGCTGCACACTCTTCTTCCAAGTCTGCAAGAAAATGAAACCCAAATGATTTGAACGACCTCATTAAGATTTTCAAGTGCATAACTGCCAGCACCCAGTCTTTGATGGCCAAGGCGGCATCCAGAGCTCCAGAGGCCCTGGCGACCCAGCGATATCCAGAGGCCCTGACGACCCGGCGATACCCAGAGGCCCTGGCGACCCGGCGATATCCAGAGGCCCTGACGACCCGGCGATATCCAGAGGCCCTGACGACCCGGCGATATCCAGAGGCCCTGGCGACCCGGCGATATCCAGAGGCCCTGGCAACTGGGCGATATCCAGAGGCCCTGGCGACCCGGCGATACCCAGAGGCCCTGGCGACCCGGCGATATCCAGAGGCCTTGACGACCCGGCGATATCCAGAGGCCCTGGCGACCCAGCGATATTCAGACGCCCTGGCGACCCAGCGATATTCAGAGGCCCTGGCAAGCGGGCGATATCCAGAGGCCCTGGCGACCGGGCGATATCCAGAGGCCCTGGCGACCCGGCCATATCCAGAGGCCCTGGCGACCCGGCCATATCCAGAGGCCCTGGCGACCCGGCCATATCCAGAGGCCCTGGCGACCCGGCCATATCCAGAGGCCCTGGCGACCCGGCCATATCCAGAGGCCCTGGCGACCGGGCGATATCCAGAGGCCCTGGCGACCCGGCCATATCCAGAGGCCCTGGCGACCGGGCGATATCCAGAGGCCCTGGCGACCCGGCCATATCCGGAGGCCCTGGCGACCCGGCCATATCCAGAGGCCCTGGCGACCCGGCCATATCCAGAGGCCCTGGCGACCCGGCCATATCCAGAGGCCCTGGCGACCCGGCCATATCCAGAGGCCCTGGCGACCCGGTGACATTTAAAGGCCCTGGTGATATAGTTCCCATTTCTTTTTGGTATATTGATAGCTAGAGCTCCCAGTCTTCTGTAGTACATCGGTAACTGCAGCTCCCTGGTGGTTCAGCGATGCCCACCGCACCAGCTCCTACCATAGTTTCTTGCATACCAATAAGTGGGTAATTTCACATACCTGCTTGCTTCTCCATCTGCACCAAAGTATCTCCTGTGGGGGCTTGTCCAGTAGCTTCTCTGCCAGATGACAACCACGAGCCTTCAGTAACCTGCCAAAAACTTTTTCAGGTTATATCACAATACCAAATAAGACGAAGCAACCAGAAAATCAGCAATAACATCCTAAGTTCTCGATAGATCAGCCCCATACCTTACATATGGTTTGGAGTTGAATTCATTTCCACATTATTAGTCTACCATAGTAGATACAATACACAGGCGGATACAGCAGTTCCTTTCCTATTCCTATGTATTGTGGACTTGACAGCTGATGACGCCGGTGAAGAGAGCTAAAAGGTGGATCCTATATTTGTTAATGAAATTATTAGCCATGCATTGGCTGTCAAATGTCCCTCTGTGTCACAGGGAATATATGAACCAAGTGAACACTACAAATCTGCTGGGGAAAAAAGGTGTCTAACTTAAAAAGAAATCCCCCTTAAAGTGTGAAAAAAATTGGGCCCCTTAGTCAGAATTAGCCGGCTCCCGTCTTGTCCCAGTTTTTCCTGACAAGAGACCATCTCTTAGGTATTCCAATCCCCTTGCTGACATGATGCATTAGTGACCTGGTTATAGACTTCATTTAAAGGCTTTTTCTGGGACATTTAGAAAAAAACTCTAAGGCCTCGGTCAGATAAGCGTTTATTTTTTGCGCGAGCAAAAAGAGCACTTCTAAAAGAACCAATGGGTTCCTATAGAAGCGTTGATATGAAAGAATGTAGGTGCGTTAAACGGCGCACACCTAACAAAGAGAGGACATGCTGCAGGTCATGTGTAGCTCTGCGGTGCGCACCAAAGATAGGACCTGTTCTATGTTTGGTGTGCGCTGTGCAGGAGTTTCCATTGACTCCTATGGGAGCAGGAGCTTATGGAAACTCCTGCGCAGGTAATAGATTCCCCGCTGCTTACAGCAGGACATTTAAAATGACTGCTGTAAACTCCTATTAGTCCTTGCGGGGATGAGGGGACTCCCTGAGGGTTCCCTTAATCCCTGCGGGGACTTACAGGAATTTACAACCGGACATTTAAAATGTGCTTCTCGGCAGCATGTTTTAAAATGTCCTGCTGTAAGCAGCGGGGTATTCCTCCAGCTACACTTTTGGGCAATTCCCCAGCAGTTCGGGGCAGTAGGGGACTCTCTCCCCCAGGGATTTCCATATAGTGGGAATAGAAGGGGGGTGGATTAACAGGGCTTTCCCGAAAGCGTGGGGGGGGGGGGCTAGAGGATCCACCCTCTAGCCCCACCCTGTATAATTTGCTAAGGGAAATCTGAGAGAAGCCCTATAGCTCTGCCGACTCTCTAGCCCCACCAACTCTCTCTGCGCTATGGGGATATTTAAAGCCCTTCCCCGAAAATCACTGCAGGGGTTGCTGGCAGCCTATTGCTTGCAATTACGCCATCGGCTGCAGCTGCAGCCCCATTGAAGGCGATGGGAACAGACCTGCATTCATGCGCGTTTGTGCACGCACATGGGTACGCACTTTTGTACACACCTATGTACGGCACACGCACACGCTCATGTGAAGCCACCCTTAGAGTGTGTTCACACAGGACAGAAATGCTGCAGAAAATCTGCGGCATTTTACAGTACGAGCATTAGGGATAGGATTTCAAATAATTCCATCCACAGGCTGCAGAAAAAAATGCAGCATAAATTGACCCGTGCCGCGGATTTTACATCTCCAGCAGGTCAATTAACCCTTTGCAATCCAATTTTGGATTCACGGTTCCCTCGGAGGCCTTCTCTTTCTGCCATTATACAATGCCGCCACCTGCTGGCTAGAGTCAGTACGGCGGTATTGGACATGCAGGAGAGGCCACCTACAACAGAGCGGCCAGTAATCTACAGTAAGAATACCCTGCCGGACGTCTTCCAACATCAAACAGCCTTCAATCAGAATGTCTTTAGATGTCAGACAGTGGATTGGAAAGGGTTAATACTGAAAAATGTTCACACTTTCATATAAGGGGCTGAAATCCGTGGCAAATCTACATCAAAACCTGCACCATTCAGCACGGATTTGGTGCAAATTTTGTAGCTGCCGAAAATCCAGTGAATTTGCAATGTGTGAAGAAACCAGAAAGCTGGAAAGTCTCAAGAAACATTCGCTGTTTTTCAACTTTAGGCCACTCCCACATAAAAGCTTGTAAACACGCTGCGTTTTTTAAAGCGTTGAGAGCAGCGTTTTTACAGCATTATTTGTGTAGTGAGATGCAGGCAGAGTGCACCGATGACATCACCTTTTTTCCCCTCTCCCAGCGGCATTGAAGCAACGTATACAGACAGTGTCTCTAAACGCACTCCATTCATTTCAAGGGCGTCAGAAACACGCTGCAACGCCTGAAAGTAGAGCATGCAGCGTTACTTTTAGCCAGCGTAATAAAAGCCAAAATGATCTTTTCGCCACACACGACCAATCGCACTGCGGGCATCTTTTTATTGTTTTTCGACGCACATGGCCAATCGCACCACAAGTACATTGGTTTTTTTGCCACACACAGCCAATGGCACTGCGAGAATCTTTTTTTAATTTCTTTTTGCCACACACAGCCAATCGCACTGCGGGCATCTTTTTCTTTTTCTTTTTGCCACACACAGCCAATCGCATCACAAGCACCCTTGTTTTGCCACACACAGCCAATCGCACTGCGGGCATCTTTTTTTTTGTCTTTTTGCCACACACAGCCAATCGCACTGCGGGCATCTTTTTTTTCTTTTTGCCACACACAGCCAATCGCACTGCGGGCATTTTTTTTTCTTTTTGCCACACACAGCCAATCGCATTGCGGGCACATTTTTTTTTCTTTTTGCCACACACAGCCAATCGCACTGCGGGCATCTTTTTTATTTTTCTTTTTGCCACACACAGCCAATCGCATCACAAGCACCCTTTTTTTGCCACACACAGCCAATCGCACTGCAGGCATCTTTTTTTTTCTTTTTGCCACACACAGCCAATCGCATTGCGGGCACATTTTTTTTTCTTTTTGCCACACACAGCCAATCGCACTGCGGGCATCTTTTTTATTTTTCTTTTTGCCACACACAGCCAATCGCATCACAAGCACCCTTTTTTTGCCACACACAGCCAATCGCACTGCGGGCATCTTTTTTTGTCTTTTTGCCACACACAGCCAATCGCACTGCGGGCATCTTTTTTTTTCTTTTTGCCACACACAGACAATCGCACCACAGGCACACTTTTTTGCCACACACAGCCAATCGCACTGCGGGCTTCTTCTTTTTTTTTCTTTTTGCCACACACAGCCAATCGCACTGCGGGCATCTTTTTTTTTTGTCTTTTTGCCACACACAGCCAATCGCACTGCGGGCATCTTTTTTTTTGTCTTTTTGCCACACACAGCCAATCGCACTGCGGGCTTCTTTTTTTTTTGTCTTTTTGCCACACACAGCCAATCGCACTGAAGGCATCTTTTTTTTTTCTTTTTGCCACACACAGCCAATCGCACTGCGGGCATCTTTTTTTTTCTTTTTGCCACACACAGCCAATCGCACTGCGGGCATCTTTTTTTTTCTTTTTGCCACACACACAGACAATCGCACCACAGGCACACTTTTTTGCCCCACACAGCCAATCGCACTGCGGGCTTCTTCCTTTTTTTCTTTTTGCCACACACAGCCAATCGCACCACAGGCACCCTTTTTTGCCACACACAGCCAATCGCACTGCGGGCACATTTTTTTTTCTTTTTGCCACACACAGCCAATCGCACTGCGGGCATCTTTTTTTTTTTTTTCTTTTTGCCACACACAACCAATCGCACTGCGGGCATCTTTTTTTTTTTGCCACATGCAGCCAATTGCACTGCGGGCTTCTTTTTTTTTCTTTTTGCCACACACAGACATTTGCACCACAGGCACCCTTTTTTGCCAAACACAGCCAATCGCACTGCGGGCATCTTTTTTATTTTTATTTTTGCCACACATAGCCAATCGCATCACAAGCACCCTTTTTTTGCCACACACAACCAATCGCACTGCGGGCATTTTTTTTTTTTTTTGCCACACAGCCAATCGCACTGCGGGCATCTTTTTTATTTTTATTTTTGTCACACATAGCCAATCGCATCACAAGCACCCTTTTTTTGCCACACACAACCAATCGCACTGCGGGCATCTTTTTTTGTCTTTTTGCCACACACAGCCAATCGCACTGCGGGCATCTTTTTTTTCTTTTTGTCACACACAGCCAATCGCACTGCGGGCATCTTTTTTTTTCTCTTTGCCACACACAGACAATCGCACCACAGGCACACTTTTTTGCCACACACAGCCAATCGCACTGCGGGCTTCCTCTTTTTTTTTCTTTTTGCCACACACAGCCAATCGCACTGCGGGCATCTTTTTTTTTTTTTTGCCACATACAGCCAATCGCACTGCGGGCTTCTTTTTTTTTCTTTTTGCCACACACAGACATTTGCACCACAGGCACCCTTTTTTGCCACCCACAGCCAATCGCACTGCGGGCATCTTTTTTTTCTTTTTGCCACACACAGCCAATCGCACTGCAGGCATCTAATTTTTTTTTTTACTTTTTGCCACACACAGCCAATCGCAGTGCGGGCATCTTTTTTTTTTTGCCACACACAACCAATCGCACAGCGGGCATCTTTTTTTTTTCTTATTGCCACACACAGCCAATCGCATTGCGGGCATCTTTTTATTTTTATTTTTGCCACACACAGCCAATCGCATCACAAGCACCCTTTTTTTACCACACACAGCCAATCGCACTGCGGGCATCTTTTTTTTTGTCTTTTTGCCACACACAGCCAATCGCACTGCGGGCATTTTTTTTTCTTTTTGCCACACACAGCCAATCGCACTGCGGGCATTTTTTTTTCTTTTTGCCACACACAGCCAATCGCACTGCGGACATCTTTTTTTTTCTTTTTGCCACACACAGCCAATCGCATTGCGGGCACATTTTTTTTTCTTTTTGCCACACACAGCCAATCGCACTGCGGGCATCTTTTTATTTTTATTTTTGCCACACACAGCCAATCGCATCACAAGCACCCTTTTTTTGCCACACACAGCCAATCGCACTGCGGGCATCTTTTTTTTTTTCTTTTTGCCACACACAGCCAATCGCACTGCGGGCATCTATTTTTTTCTTTTTGCCACACACATCCAATCGCATTGCGGGCACATTTTTTTTTCTTTTTGCCACACACAGCCAATCGCACTGCGGGCATCTTTTTTATTTTTCTTTTTGCCACACACAGCCAATCGCATCACAAGCACCCTTTTTTTGCCACACACAGCCAATCGCACTGCGGGCATCTTTTTTTGTCTTTTTGCCACACACAGCCAATCGCACTGCGGGCATCTTTTTTTTCTTTTTGTCACACACAGCCAATCGCACTGCGGGCATCTTTTTTTTTCTTTTTGCCACACACAGACAATCGCACCACAGGCACACTTTTTTGCCACACACAGCCAATCGCACTGCGGGCTTCTTCTTTTTATTTCTTTTTGCCACACACAGCCAATCGCACTGCGGGCATCTTTTTTTTTGTCTTTTTGCCACACACAGCCAATCGCACTGCGGGCATTTTTTTTTTTTGTCTTTTTGCCACACACAGCCAATCGCACTGCGGGCATAATTTTTTTTTCTTTTTGCCACACACAGCCAATCGCACTGCGGGCATCTTTTTTTTTCTTTTTGCCACACAGAGCCAATCGCACTGCGGGCATCTTTTTTTTTCTTTTTGCCACACACACAGACAATCGCACCACAGGCACACTTTTGTGCCCCACACAGCCAATCGCACTGCGGGCTTCTTCCTTTTTTTTCTTTTTGCCACACACAGCCAATCGCACCACAGGCACCCTTTTTTGCCACACACAGCCAATCGCACTGCGGGCACATTTTTTTTTCTTTTTGCCACACACAGCCAATCGCACTGCGGGCATCTTTTTTTTTCTTTTTGCCACACACAGACATTTGCACCACAGGCACCCTTTTTTGCCACACACAGCCAATCGCACTGCGGGCACATTTTTTTTTCTTTTTGCCACACACAGCCAATGGCACTGCGGGCATCTTTTTTATTTTTATTTTTGCCACACACAGCCAATCGCATCACAAGCACCCTTTTTTTGCCACACACAGCCAATCACACTGCGGGCATCTTTTTTTGTCTTTTTGCCACACACAGCCAATCGCACTGCGGGCATCTTTTTTTTTCTTTTTGCCACACACACAGACAATCACACCACAGGCACACTGTTTTGCCACACACAGCCAATCGCACTGCGGGCTTCTTCCTTTTTTTTCTTTTTGCCACACACAGCCAATCGCACCACAGGCACCCTTTTTTGCCACACACAGCCAATCGCACTGCGGGCACATTTTTTTTTTTTTTCTTTTTGCCACACACAGCCAATCGCACTGCGGGCATCTTTTTTTTTTTTTTTTTGCCACATACAGCCAATCGCACTGCGGGCTTCTTTTTTTTTCTTTTTGACACACACAGACATTTGCACCACAGGCACCCTTTTTTGCCACACACAGCCAATCGCACTGCGGGCTTCTTTTTTTTTCTTTTTGACACACACAGACATTTGCACCACAGGCACCCTTTTTTGCCACACACAGCCAATCGCACTGCGGGCATCTTTTTTTTTTCTTATTGCCACACACAGACAATCGCACCACAGGCACACTTTTTTGTCACACACAGCCAATCGCACTGCGGGCTTCTTTTTTTTTCTTCTCTTTTTGCCACACACAGCCAATCGCACTGCGGGCATCTTTTTTTTTCTTTTTGCCACACACAGCCAATCACACTGCGGGCATCTTTTTATTTTTATTTTTGCCACACACAGCCAATCGCACTACGGGCATCTTTTTTTTTTTCTTATTGCCACACACAGACAATCGCACCACAGGCACACTTTTTTGTCACACACAGCCAATCGCACTGCGGGCATCTTTTTTTTTTTTTGCCACACACAACCAATCGCACTGCGGGCATCTTTTTTTTTTTCTTATTGCCACACACAGCCAATCGCACTGCGGGCATCTTTTTTTTTTTCTTATTGCCACACACAGACAATCGCACCACAGGCACACTTTTTTGTCACACACAGCCAATCGCACTGCGGGCATCTTTTTTTTTTTTGCCACACACAACCAATCGCATTGCGGGCATCTTTTTTTTTTTCTTATTGCCACACACAGCCAATCGCACTGCGGGCATCTTTTTATTTTTATTTTTGCCACACACAGCCAATTGCACTGCGGGCATCTTTTTTTTTTTCTTATTGCCACACACAGACAATCGAACCACAGGCACACTTTTTTGCCACACACAGCCAATCGCACTGCGGGCATCTTTTTTTTTTCTTATTGCCACACACAGACAATCGCACCACAGGCACACTTTTTTGTCACACACAGCCAATCGCACTGCGGGCTTCTTTTTTTTTTCTCTTTTTGCCACACACAGCCAATCGCACCACAGGCACCCTTTTTTGCCACACACAGCCAATCGCACTGCAGGCATCTTTTTTTTTTTTTCTTTTTGCCACACACAGGCAATCGCACTGTGGGCATCTTTTTTTTTTTTGCCACACACAACCAATCTCACTGCGGGCATCTTTTTTTTTTTTTCTTTTTGCCACACACAACCAATCGCACTGCGGGCATCTTTTTTTTTTTTTTTGCCACATACAGCCAATCGCACTGCGGGCTTCTTTTTTCTTCTTTTTGCCACACACAGACATTTGCACCACAGGCACCCTTTTTTGTTACACACAGCCAATCGCACTGCAGGCATCTTTTTTTTTCTTTTTGCCACACACAGCCAATCGCACTGCGGGCATCTTTTTTTTTTCTTTTTGCCACACACAGCCAGTCGCACTGCGGGCTTCTTTTTTTTTCTTTTTGCCACACACAGCCAATCGCACCACAGGCACCCTTTTTTGCCACACACAGCCAATCGCACTGTGGGCATCTTTTTTTTTTTTGCCACACACAACCAATCGCACTGCGGGCATCTTTTTATTTTTCTTTTTGCCACACACAGCCAATCGCACTGCGGGCATCTTTTTTTTTTTCTTATTGCCACACACAGCCAATCGCACTGCGGCATCTTTTTTTTTTCTTTTTGCCACACACAGACAATCGCACCACAGGCACACTTTTTTGTCACACAAAGCCAATCGCACTGCGGGCTTCTTTTTTTTTTTTTGTCTTTTTGCCACACACAGCCAATCGCACTGCGGGCATCTTTTTTTTTCGTTTTGCCACACACAGCCAGTCGCACTGCGGGCTTCTTTTTTTTTCTTTTTGCCACACACAGCCAATCGCACCACAGGCACCCTTTTTTGCCACACACAGCCAATCGCACTGCAGGCATCTTTTTTTTTTTTTTCTTTTTGCCACACACAGCCAATCGCACTGTGGGCATCTTTTTTTTTTTGCCACACACAACCAATCGCACTGCGGGCATCTTTTTTTTTGCCACGTACAGCCAATCGCACTGCGGGCATTTTTTTTTCTTTTTGCCACACACAGACATTTGCACCACAGGCACCCTTTTTTGTTACACACAGCCAATCGCACTGCAGGCATCTTTTTTTTTCTTTTTGCCACACACAGCCAATCGCACTGCAGGCATCTTTTTTTTTTTTTTCTTTTTGCCACACACAACCTATCGCACTGCGGGCATCTTTTTATTTTTCTTTTTGCCACACACAGCCAACCGCACTGCGGGCATCTTTTTTTTTTTCTTATTGCCACACACAGCCAATCGCACTGCGGGCATCTTTTTATTTTTCTTTTTGCCACACACAGCCAATCGCACTGCGGGCTTCTTTTTTTTTTCTTTTTGCCACACACAGACAATCGCACCACAGGCACACTTTTTTGTCACACAAAGCCAATCGCACTGCGGGCTTCTTTCTTTTTTTTTCTCTTTTTGCCACACACAGCCAATCACACTGCGGGCATCTTTTTTTTTCTTTTTGCCACACACAGCCAATCGCACTGTGGGCATCTTTTTTTTTTTTGCCACACACAACCAATCGCACAGCGGGCATCTTTTTTTTTTCTTATTGCCACACACAGCCAATCGCATTGCGGGCATCTTTTTATTTTTATTTTTGCCACACACAGCCAATCGCATCACAAGCACCCTTTTTTTACCACACACAGCCAATCGCACTGCGGGCATCTTTTTTTTTGTCTTTTTGCCACACACAGCCAATCGCACTGCGGGCATTTTTTTTTCTTTTTGCCACACACAGCCAATCGCACTGCGGGCATTTTTTTTTCTTTTTGCCACACACAGCCAATCGCACTGCGGACATCTTTTTTTTTCTTTTTGCCACACACAGCCAATCGCATTGCGGGCACATTTTTTTTTCTTTTTGCCACACACAGCCAATCGCACTGCGGGCATCTTTTTATTTTTATTTTTGCCACACACAGCCAATCGCATCACAAGCACCCTTTTTTTGCCACACACAGCCAATCGCACTGCGGGCATCTTTTTTTTTTTCTTTTTGCCACACACAGCCAATCGCACTGCGGGCATCTATTTTTTTCTTTTTGCCACACACATCCAATCGCATTGCGGGCACATTTTTTTTTCTTTTTGCCACACACAGCCAATCGCACTGCGGGCATCTTTTTTATTTTTCTTTTTGCCACACACAGCCAATCGCATCACAAGCACCCTTTTTTTGCCACACACAGCCAATCGCACTGCGGGCATCTTTTTTTGTCTTTTTGCCACACACAGCCAATCGCACTGCGGGCATCTTTTTTTTCTTTTTGTCACACACAGCCAATCGCACTGCGGGCATCTTTTTTTTTCTTTTTGCCACACACAGACAATCGCACCACAGGCACACTTTTTTGCCACACACAGCCAATCGCACTGCGGGCTTCTTCTTTTTATTTCTTTTTGCCACACACAGCCAATCGCACTGCGGGCATCTTTTTTTTTGTCTTTTTGCCACACACAGCCAATCGCACTGCGGGCATTTTTTTTTTTTGTCTTTTTGCCACACACAGCCAATCGCACTGCGGGCATAATTTTTTTTTCTTTTTGCCACACACAGCCAATCGCACTGCGGGCATCTTTTTTTTTCTTTTTGCCACACACAGCCAATCGCAGTGCGGGCATCTTTTTTTTTCTTTTTGCCACACACACAGACAATCGCACCACAGGCACACTTTTGTGCCCCACACAGCCAATCGCACTGCGGGCTTCTTCCTTTTTTTTCTTTTTGCCACACACAGCCAATCACACCACAGGCACCCTTTTTTGCCACACACAGCCAATCGCACTGCGGGCACATTTTTTTTTCTTTTTGCCACACACAGCCAATCGCACTGCGGGCATCTTTTTTTTTTATTTGCCACATACAGCCAATCGCACTGCGGGCATCTTTTTTTTTCTTTTTGCCACACACAGACATTTGCACCACAGGCACCCTTTTTTGCCACACACAGCCAATCGCACTGCGGGCACATTTTTTTTTCTTTTTGCCACACACAGCCAATGGCACTGCGGGCATCTTTTTTATTTTTATTTTTGCCACACACAGCCAATCGCATCACAAGCACCCTTTTTTTGCCACACACAGCCAATCACACTGCGGGCATCTTTTTTTGTCTTTTTGCCACACACAGCCAATCGCACTGCGGGCATCTTTTTTTTTCTTTTTGCCACACACACAGACAATCGCACCACAGGCACACTTTTTTGCCACACACAGCCAATCGCACTGCGGGCTTCTTCCTTTTTTTTCTTTTTGCCACACACAGCCAATCGCACCACAGGCACCCTTTTTTGCCACACACAGCCAATCGCACTGCGGGCACATTTTTTTTTTTTTTCTTTTTGCCACACACAGACATTTGCACCACAGGCACCCTTTTTTGCCACACACAGCCAATCGCACTGCGGGCTTCTTTTTTTTTCTTTTTGACACACACAGACATTTGCACCACAGGCACACTTTTTTGTCACACACAGCCAATCGCACTGCGGGCTTCTTTTTTTTTCTTCTCTTTTTGCCACACACAGCCAGTCGCACTGCGGGCTTCTTTTTTTTTCTTTTTGCCACACACAGCAAATCGCACCACAGGCACCCTTTTTTGCCACACACAGCCAATCGCACTGCAGGCACCCTTTTTTTTTTTTTTCTTTTTGCCACACACAGCCAATCGCACTGCGGGCATCTTTTTTTTTTTGCCACACACAACCAATCGCACTGCGGGCATCTTTTTTTTTTTCTTTTTGCCACACACAGCCAATCACACTGCGGGCATCTTTTTATTTTTATTTTTGCCACACACAGCCAATCGCACTACGGGCATCTTTTTTTTTTTCTTATTGCCACACACAGACAATCGCACCACAGGCACACTTTTTTGTCACACACAGCCAATCGCACTGCGGGCATCTTTTTTTTTTTTTGCCACACACAACCAATCGCACTGCGGGCATCTTTTTTTTTTTCTTATTGCCACACACAGCCAATCACACTGCGGGCATCTTTTTTTTTTTTCTTATTGCCACACACAGACAATCGCACCACAGGCACACTTTTTTGTCACACACAGCCAATCGCACTGCGGGCATCTTTTTTTTTTTTGCCACACACAACCAATCGCATTGCGGGCATCTTTTTTTTTTTCTTATTGCCACACACAGCCAATCGCACTGCGGGCATCTTTTTATTTTTATTTTTGCCACACACAGCCAATTGCACTGCGGGCATCTTTTTTTTTTTATTTTAGCCACACACAGCCAATCGCATCACAAGCACCCTTTTTTTGCCACACACAGCCAATCGCACTGCGGGCATCTTTTTTTTTGTCTTTTTGCCACACACAGCCAATCGCACTGCGGGCATCTTTTTTTTTCTTTTTGCCACACACAGACAATCGCACTGCGGGCATCTTTTTTTTTCTTTTTGCCACACACAGCCAATCGCATTGCGGGCACATTTTTTTTTCTTTTTGCCACACACAGCCAATCGCACTGCGGGCATCTTTTTTATTTTTCTTTTTGCCACACACAGCCAATCGCATCACAAGCACCCTTTTTTGCCAGACACAGCCAATCGCACTGCGGGCTTCTTCTTTTTTTGTCTTTTTGCCACACACAGCCAATCGCACTACGGGCATCTTTTTTTTTCTTTTTGCCACACACAGCCAATCGCACCGCGGGTATCTTTTTTTTTCTTTTTGCCACACACAGCCAATCGCACTGCGGGCATCTTTTTTTTTCTTTTTGCCACACACACAGACAATCGCACCACAGGCACACTTTTTTGCCACACACAGCCAATCGCACTGCGGGCTTCTTCTTTTTTTTTCTTTTTGCCACACACAGCCAATCGCACCACAGGCACCCTTTTTTGCCACACACAGCCAATCGCACTGCGGGCTTCTTTTTTTTTCTTTTTGCCACACACAGACATTTGCACCACAGGCACCCTTTTTTGCCACACACAGCCAATCGCACTGCGGGCATCTTTTTTTTTCTTTTTGCCACACACAGCCAATCGCACTGCAGGCATCTTTTTTTTTTTTTTCTTTTTGCCACACACAGCCAATCGCACTGCGGGCATCTTTTTTTTTTTTTTGCCACACACAACCAATCGCACTGCGGGCATCTTTTTTTTTTTCTTATTGCCACACACAGCCAATCGCACTGCGGGCATCTTTTTATTTTTATTTTTGCCACACACAGCCAATCGCACTGCGGGCATCTTTTTTTTTTCTTATTGCCACACACAGACAATCGCACCACAGGCACACTTTTTTGTCACACACAGCCAATCGCACTGCGGGCTTCTTTTTTTTTTTTTCTCTTTTTGCCACACACAGCCAATCGCACCACAGGCACCCTTTTTTGCCACACACAGCCAATCGCACTGCAGGCATCTTTTTTTTTTTTTCTTTTTGCCACACACAGCCAATTGCACTGTGGGCATCTTTTTTTTTTTTGCCACACACAACCAATCTCACTGCGGGCATCTTTTTTTTTTTTCTTTTTGCCACACACAACCAATCGCACTGCGGGCATCTTTTTTTTTTTTTTTGCCACATACAGCCAATCGCACTGCGGGCATCTTTTTTTTTCTTTTTGCCACACACAGACATTTGCACCACAGGCACCCTTTTTTGTTACACACAGCCAATCGCACTGCAGGCATCTTTTTTTTTCTTTTTGCCACACACAGCCAATCGCACTGCAGGCATCTTTTTTTTTTTTTTCTTTTTGCCACACACAGCCAATCGCACTGCGGGCATCTTTTTATTTTTCTTTTTGCCACACACAGCCAATCGCACTGCGGGCATCTTTTTTTTTCCTTTTTGCCACACACAGCCAGTCGCACTGCGGGCTTCTTTTTTTTTCTTTTTGCCACACACAGCCAATCGCACCACAGGCACCCTTTTTTGCCACACACAGCCAATCGCACTGTGGGCATCTTTTTTTTTTTTGCCACACACAACCAATCGCACTGCGGGCATCTTTTTATTTTTCTTTTTGCCACACACAGCCAATCGCACTGCGGGCATCTTTTTTTTTTTCTTATTGCCACACACAGCCAATCGCACTGCGGCATCTTTTTTTTTTCTTTTTGCCACACACAGACAATCGCACCACAGGCACACTTTTTTGTCACACAAAGCCAATCGCACTGCGGGCTTCTTTTTTTTTTTTTGTCTTTTTGCCACACACAGCCAATCGCACTGCGGGCATCTTTTTTTTTCGTTTTGCCACACACAGCCAGTCGCACTGCGGGCTTCTTTTTTTTTCTTTTTGCCACACACAGCCAATCGCACCACAGGCACCCTTTTTTGCCACACACAGCCAATCGCACTGCGGGCATCTTTTTTTTTCTTTTTGCCACACACAGCCAGTCGCACTGCGGGCTTCTTTTTTTTTCTTTTTGCCACACACAGCCAGTCGCACTGCGGGCTTCTTTTTTTTTCTTTTTGCCACACACAGCCAATCGCACCACAGGCACCCTTTTTTGCCACACACAGCCAATTGCACTGCGGGCATCTTTTTTTTTTTCTTTTTGCCACACACAGCCAATCGCACCACAGGCACCCTTTTTTGCCACACACAGCCAATCGCACTGCAGGCATCTTTTTTTTTTCTTTTCTTTTTGCCACACACAGCCAATCGCACTGCGGGCATCTTTTTTTTTTGGCCACACACAACCAATCGCACTGCGGGCATCTTTTTTTTTTCTTATTGCCACACACAGCCAATCGCACTGCGGGCATCTTTTTATTTTTCTTTTTGCCACACACAGCCAATCGCACTGCTGGCATCTTTTTTTTTCTTTTTGCCACACACAGCCAGTCGCACTGCGGGCTTCTTTTTTTTTCTTTTTGCCACACACAGCCAATCGCACCACAGGCACCCTTTTTTGCCACACACAGCCATCCGCACTGCGGGCATCTTTTTTTTCTCTTTTTGCCACACACAGCCAATCGCACTGCGGGCATCTTTTTTTTTTCTTTTTGCCACACACAGCCAATCGCACTGCGGGCATCTTTTTTTTTCTTTTTGCCACACACAGACAATCGCACCACAGGCACCCTTTTTTGCCACACACAGCCAATCGCACTGCAGGCACTTTTTTTTCTTTTTGCCACACTTAGCCAATCGCACTGCGGGCATCTTTTTTTTTTCTTTTTGCCACACACAAACAATCGCACTACAGGCACCCTTTTTTGCCACCCACAACCAATCGCACTGCGGGCATTTTTTTTTTGTCTTTTTGCTGCACACAGCCAATCGCACTGCGGGCATCTTTTTATTTTTGCCACACACAGCCAATCGCACTGCGGGCATCTTTTTTTGTCTTTTTGCCGCACACAGCCAATCGCACTGCGGGCATGTTTTTATATTTATTTTTGCCACACACAGCCAATCGCACTGCGGGCATCTTTTTTTTTATTTTTGCCACACACAGCCAATTGCCCTGCGGGCATTTTATTATTTTTTTTAGTTTTTGCCACACAGACAATTGCACCACAGGCATGAATTTTAAAAAGGAAGGGTTTTTTGGACAAAACACATAAGATCCTGCAGTCCAACTTCCATTTTCATCCCATTTCCTCTCCCCCGGGGTCTCTTCATCCATTTTTCTTCCCCTCCTGTACACTGTTGTCACTACAGGGGGATGTCTGTAAGGACTCATGTCCACGGGTGTATGTATAAAATACTCCGGGTCTCCCGCAGCGTGTTACACATATATAGGCAATACACTCCTCCGGCAGAGACCTTTTATGGGCTGTGTATGGCATTGCGCATGCCTGTGAATCCGTTGTCACGGACATGCGCAGTCTGATTTTCTCTTTTTAATTCCCTGCTCTGAACAGCGCAGGGATGCGTATGGAAACGCTGCCTGTATGCAATGTATTGTGTATGGACAGCATATTGTAACGCAGCCCAAACAAGGGCTGGATGATACACAGAGGAATAGTGCATGCTGCAATTTATTTCTCTTGCATATCGATAGGCAGTGCCCACACACAGGTGTGTATGGAGCAATGGAAGCCCATATACTTTCATTGCCTCCATTCTCCCCATATCACTCATGCGTGCAATACATACGTAATTCGTGGTGAAAAAAACACGTGGACATGAGCCCTAAGACCCCTAAGAGCTGCCCCTGATTGGTCCCTGCGCTGAGCCAATCAGAGGCAGCACTCACTCACCCATTCATGAATTCATGAATGGGTGAGTGAGAGCTGCCTCTGATTGGTGAGGCTGTGACCAATTAGAGGCAGCTCATTCAGCAGGCGGGGATTTTAAATCCCCGGCTGCTGAATACTACTCATAGCAGTTCAGGAGAACTGCCGGCTGGCTGCGGCTGAACTCTGTCTGCCGGGACAAGGTGAGTATAATTCTTTTTTTACTTTTTACACATTTCTGGATGAATTTCAGGGAAGAGCTTATATTTTTAAGCCCTTCCCGAAAATTCATCGTGAGATCGCCGGCAGCCCATTGCTTTCAATGGAGCTGGCTGTATTGCCGGCTCCATTGAATTCAATGGGCAAACATCGTTCTTCTCTGCCACAGCTGTAACAGCTGTGGCAGAGAAGAATGATTTGTCTTCTATATGTTCTCAATGGGGTCGGCGCTGCTGCCGCTGGCCCCATTGAGCGCATATAGAGAAGAGAACAGGAATCGCAGATAGGTGCGATCTGCGATTTCTGTTCTATAATTTATCGGACGAGCACATAAAAAGCGCTCATGTGTCCGATACCATTGCAAAGCAATGGTTTTATAAAATCGCACGTCGCATACGCATCAGCAGATCGCACGGAAAATCGCCCGTCTGACTAAGGCCTAACTGGGGCTCATATGGATGCTTTAGCTATAGTGGAAAAGTGTGAAATAGAAAAAAAGAGGCAATATAAATGACCCCCCAGGAGGTCTTTGATGTAAAAGTAAATGAATACAAAATTATGTATTGAAAAAACGATACCCACGCTAGCCAAAATTGTCGCTATTTGCGCCCTGTAATCCAAAACTATACAAATTCTATATCTATATGGCGAAACCGAAATGAGGAACCCATTGCCCTACTTTATTTTAGTGTAAATATTATAATTTTACAAATAAACAACTATTATTAAAAAAACTACATTTTTTTAGCTTATTACTAGATATTAAGAAAGTAGCCCTATATGTCATAGAAAGAAAAATGCGGTAAAAATCATTTTGGGAGCTCAGGAACACAAAAAAAAATAGGGGAGTAAAATCCCGAAAAAGTGGCCTTATGGGTTTTAAAAAAAAATGATTTTTGCTGCAGTTTAGCAGCAAAGCGCATCAAAGAGACCCCAAAAATGCACCTGCAGTATAAAGGAATGACTTTATGTCTATTAGATGTTCTCTAGCGAGCGGCTGAGATACAATCCCCTCATATAAAAGGGTTTCCCATAATATCTAACAATCACCGGCTCAGTATATAAACATGGAAACACAAGTCTAGAGAGATGTGACACTTATCTGTGAGCGCCCAGAAGCTCCTCCGGACAGGGATGATGTAGGCAGCTAACAGCAAGCAGCAGCGGTTATATCCACGTAACGTCCACCTAGAGTGTCCAGAAGCTCCTCTCGGGCAGGGATGATGTAGGCGGCTAACAGCGAGCAGCAGCGGTTATATCCATGTAACGTCCACCTAGAGCGCCCAGAAGCTCCTCTCGGACAGGGATGATGTAGGCTGCTAACAGCGAGCAGCAGCGGTTATGTCCACGTAACGTCCACCTAGAGCGCCCAGAAGCTCCTCCGGACAGGGATAATGGAGGCTGCTAACAGCGAGCGGCAGCGGTTATATCCATGTAACGTCCACCTAGAGCGCCCAGAAGCTCCTCCGGACAGGGATGATGGAGGCTGCTAACAGCGAGCAGCAGCGGTTATATCCACGTAACGTTCACCTAGAGCCCCCAGAAGCTCCTCTCGGACAGGGATGATGTACGCAGCCAGCGGTTAAGGAGAAGTTATGAGGTGTAGCAGAGCCAGCAGAGCTCCAGTGACTGTTGTAGTGCTGCTGCTGCAGGAGCTGCCTGTGTGGACGGGTTCTATCTGCTTCTAGAACTGCAGACCGCTGTGACCTCACAGGAATTCCATGGAGACCCCTGTGACCTCACCCGCCCGCACATACACACACCTCCACAGGCGGGCAGGACCGGCCGCAGGCCTCTCTAACCAGGGATCTTCTAGACACATTTTAGGCTGATTTCACACATTTTGCGTGAATCCACACTGGAATTCTGCAGAATAATCCACAACAAATTCTGCCCGTGAGTTTAGTGGATTTTGGCGCAGATTTCACTCAGATTAAAATAAATAAAATCCGCCTTGAAATCTCCACAACCTGCAGATCTCGCTGGAAGGTGAAAATCCGCAGCGAGACCCCAATCCCCCGCAGATTGTTTTCCGCTGTGAGTGAAATCCCCGTTCAGCAGGATTTGGCTGGAATTGGAATGTCGGTGCTAATTCAGCAACCAAATGGATGCAACCAGCACACATAAGAGGAGAAGCCATCACATTACTGTTCCCCTGCCCCCAGATACCGGCACTACCAGGGTCCTCCACCTCTCTCCAGCCCCAGATACCGGCACTACCAGGGTCCTCTACCGCTCTCCTGCCCCCAGATAGCGGCGCTACCAGGGTCCTCCACCGCTCAACTGCCCCCAGATACCGGCACTACCAGGGTCCTCCACCGCTCTCCTGCCCCAGATACCGGCACTACCAGGGTGCTCCACCGCTCTCCTGCCCCTAGATACCGGCACTACCAGGGTGCTCCACCGCTCTCCTGCCCCCAGATACCGGCACTACCAGGGTCCTCCACCGCTCTCCTGCCCCCAGATACCGGCACTACCAGGGTCCTCCACCGCTCTCCTGCGCCCCCAATACCGGTGCTACCAGGGTCCTCCACCGCTCTCCTGCCCCCAGATACCGGCACTACCAGGGTGCTCCACCACTCTCCTGCCCCCATATACCGGCACTACCAGGGTGCTCCACCGCTCTCCTGCCCCCAGATACCGGCACTACCAGGGTCCTCTACCGCTCTCCTGCCCCCAGATACCGGCACTACCAGGGTCCTCCACCGCTCTCCTGCCCCCAGATACCGGCACTACCAGGGTCCTCTACCGCTCTCCTGCCCCCAGATACCGGCACTACCAGGGTCCTCCACCGCTCTCCTGCCCCCAGATACCGGCACTACCAGGGTCCTCCACCGCTCTCCTGCCCCCAGATACCGGCACTACCAGGGTGCTCCACCACTCTCCTGCCCCCATATACTGGCACTACCAGGGTGCTCCACCGCTCTCCTGCCCCCATATACCGGCACTACCAGGGTGCTCCACCGCTCTCCTGCCCCCAGATACCGGCACTACAAGGGTCCTCCACCGCTCTCCTGCCCCCAGATACCAGCACTACCAGGGTGCTCCACCACTCTCCTGCCCCCAGATACCGGCACTACCAGGGTGCTCCACCGCTCTCCTGCCCCCATATACCGGCACTACCAGGGTCCTCCACCGCTCTCCTGCGCCCCAATACCTGCACTACCAGGGTCCTCCACCGCTCTCCTGCGCCCCAATACCGGTGCTACCAGGGCCCTCCGCCACTCTCCTGCCCCCTGATGCCGGCGTTACCACCCTTCTCTCGCCTTCATTTATCAAAGCCATCTGAAAGAAAATTTGGCCTTGTTGCCCATAGCAACCAATCCCAGCACAGCTCTGATTTCTGAAACGGCTCTAGTGAAATGACAGCTGTGCTCTGATTGGTTGCTATGGGCAACAAGGCCAGTTTTGTCTTCTAGATAGATTAGATTAATGAGCCCGTCTGTTCTTCCTGTCCCAGCGCTGACATGTCCGCACCACATACGATGCGGCGAACTGCAGTAACGGTCAAACCTGCAGGACGCTGCGATTACAAAAAAAGCCACTGACCCAAGAAACGCACGACTAAAGAAGAAAACCCCCACAAAGGATCCCTGTAGTGTTTATGGCGCTCCACACTTCGCTGTTGATCTACTGCTAAAATCCGGCCGCAGGGTTTTATGGGGGGGGAAAAAAACGCACGTAAAAACGTCACAAAAAATACGTCACTATAAATGCACAGGCGTAAAAGCGTCCTTAAAGGGTATTCACGTGTCGCAGTCAAGGTGCGGCTGAGAACCACATCAAAGACCGCGCGTATTTTTACCTGCAAAAATCATGTGACCAAAAAACACATTTCACATCTGCGCCAACACTGCGGGGGTTCTCAGATTTGGTGTGAATATCCCCGTACACACCCCGCTCCGCACCGCATGCTCTACACTGTATTTACACAGGCCAATGCGATATCGGTCAGAGAAAATCGTATATATATCACAGTTGTAAACCTGCGTTTTTCAGGTTTCTGCGAAACGCTCCCATGTTCAAAATGCGCTATTCGCATCACCGCACGTGCGTTTTTACACTTGTGAAAAATAATCAATAAGAAAGAATCAGCAGTTCTTGCAGTGGAATTGCCTCAAAACAGGACATGCTGCGGTTTTTTGCACTTGTGAGCGCCGGGTGGTCACAACTGCGGTATGAGCAATGAGTAACGTGAATATTCCCACAAAAGAGACATTTCATCTGTGCATGCGCCAGCGGAAGACCTCGCGGCGCACATGTGAGACTCGGCAGCGCTACATGGATGACGCCTCATCCACGACTAAGGAGTTAAGAGGGGTGGACCTTGGAGCCTAATAAACTGCTAGTAGATGGTCCAGCCCGCCCAGCTGATCGCTCCGCCTACTTTGGCCATAAAGGCGTGACAATTTTTGAGGTATTTTCATCTCCAATTTTCTTAACTTTTTTATTTTTCCATTCACTTGGTGTTATTTTGGGTGGCAAAATGAACAAAATGAGCATTTTGCCTCTGCTTTTTTTTAGGGTTTATATGTACTTCTTTTGCTGTGCAAGATGAGTAGTGCGTTCAATTCACTGTAGAGGACGTTAGTAGAGATGAGCGAGCCTACTCAGCCACGCCCCTTTTTCGCCCGAGTACCGCGATTTTCGAGTACTTCCGTACTTGGGGCGAAAAGATTCGGGGGGCGCCGTAGGGTGAGTGGGGGGTTGCAGCGGGGAATGGGGGGGAGAGGGAGAGAGAGAGAGGGCTCCCCCTGTTCCCCGCTGCTAAAAAAGACAAAGACCCAGAGCCGGTCGAAATGTCGCATCTATGGAGGAATAAGCTTAGATTTGAATTCCTGTACACCTGGAATGCTGTCACTTCCTTTGCATTGAATAGACCATGTGCCGCAGTAGTAATAGTAACCCCCACAGTGACTACAGTAGTAAGTGACCGCTACAGTAACCCCAGTAGTAATAGTGACCCCCACAGTGACCCCAGTAGTAATAACACCCCTGAGATCAATATACTTACCTCCTCCTTGTCTTCAAAGTGGCGCTGCCTCTCTGTACGGTGCTGCTGCGGGTGGCAGTGTATGCGTGCGGACTCCTCCTGTGGAACCAAGAAGGAGAGGTCGAGGAAGGAGGATCCCGGGTGCTCACACTGACGTCCAAAAGTAAGACAGACATCCTGAAAGTGGGACAAGAGGTCGTTCCGCTTAGAAACCCTGGGGAAAGCGGGACACAGGGTCCCAAAGTGGGACTGTCCTGCCTAAATCGTGATGCCTGGTCACCTTAATTAAAGGGAATCTGTCAGCTTTAACATGTTGTCCAAACTGCAGGCATCATGTTATAGAGCAGGAGGGGCTGAGCAGTCTGATATATCATTTTATAAGGAAAGATTCAGTATAACTTGCATTTGATTCATTTATATCCTTGCTCATGCTGAGCTGAACAGTCCAATGGGCGGAGCCATCAGTGATTGTCAGCTATGTGTATGAAGTGAGGGCAGCCACTCCTCTACCAATACAATGCATACATAAAAACAAGAGTCAGCACTTCCAAGGAATAAGAGCGAGTAGTCTTTTAGAGATAGGTACCCATTCAATAAGGTTTGCCTAGACATGGTGGATGGGCTAAGAACCTTGTATTTTTATGCAGTTAGTATAAACAATAGTTGTGCCATTTTATTCAGATATTATATGTGTATGAGTGCCGAGAGGTGTGTTCTATTTACCGTATTTGTCACAGCCATGGCTTATGTGCGCCTTCCCATTTAATAGATTTGTGTTGACTTTTGTTTTTTCTATCCTCAGAATAGGCCATCAATAGTTGATCAATGGAGGCCCAGGCTGCTCAGGATCCAAGCCAATCAGCTGATTATTCAGCCCCCTGCATGTTGTCATACAGATGTAGCAAACATTAACTTGACACTTAACACATTCTAACTACTTATCTACAAAGTACTACAATGCTGTATATTGAGATATCATGATGCACTGGTCATGTTAATGATTGCTACATCTGTAGGTGGTCATGTGAGGGAGTGTAGTAGTTGGCTGCGCTCCCATTGAAATCAGTGGGAGCACTGCCTACTATTACACTTCTGGCTTCTCACTTTGGTCAGGGTTGGACGTCCAGTCCTAACTGCAATAAGGATCCAGAAGTGTATTAGGAGGCATCGTTCTGATTGATTTCAATGAGAGTGCAGCCGGCTATTATACTTCCAGGTCTGACCAGTGATGATGACGTCTGGCCCAATGCACTGACAGCAGGTTGAACGATCAGCTGACCAACGGAGATCCAGAGCTGTGAATCAAGTGAGGGTATAAATGTGAGTGTCTGAGATCGAGAGTGGTGGTTGATGATCATCCATCCACCCATGCTGTTGGAGGACCCACAGTGATGCAGGGTAGAACCTTTAGCTTCCCTGCATTGACAATGGAGAAGGAGAGGCTCCCAATGGAGGAGCTGAGGATCTTCCCTCTTCCCCGATCAGCTGGAGAAAGTACAGGGGCACAGGGAGAGATTTCTGGTTTCCTGGCATCTAATATGGAGGAGACAGAGAGACAGCCTTACCGCATGTGAAATGCATGAGTGAACGAGTGAGTCACTAAAAATCCCCCAGAGAGAGAACACACCAAATCCAAATTGCTACTGAACCAGGTACCCGTTCCCATTGCGGCAGTTATTTATTCCTGTGTGGCTCTTGGCCAATGGGATCAGTACACAGAAGTATGTGATTTTAACACCCACCCGGTGTTCTGTTGAGTAATTTTGTATTGCCGGAGTTGTATGTGGAGAGCATCTTACTTTCTTGCCTGTGTATTTTTGCCTCCCAACCTCTGAGTTTCTGCCTGTAACTGCTGCCGTGAATCTACCTGTAACTACTGCCATAAATGTACCTGTAATTACCTGTTTTGCAAAGTTAAACTAAGTCAAAAGTTTCCGGACCTCAACCATTCCAGAGTACCCGAGGTACTATGCACTTGTCCAGTGTTTATTGATCCGCCGTGTATAAATGCCGGCGTGTGGAATGGTGGCGTCACGAACTGACAACTACTACCCCCCTCATCCTGAGGACTACTGGCCATATCCTTTTCTGTGGTAGCTCCTTCTCGGAATAGGAGTTGGTAAGTGCCACCGTGACAGGTCCACACACTACACCCTCCCAACTCCAGCCCTATGCTTGGGTAGTGAGTCATTCCCCTGCAGCATGCCAAGCAGGGGTGTTACTCCTCAGCTGTGTGCCACCACTTTTCAATATGTAAATAGGGGATGGAAAAGTACCTTCACAACGCCACCTACTGGAAGTTGGCACTGTGGAGGTAGTTTTCCATCCCCTATTTACATATTTGTTCCCAGGGAGCATTGTATGGCTTATACAACACTCTCCTCAAGAAGAAACCTAATCTCTGCCAGACCCACATTAAAGGCCTCTTACCCAACAAACCAGTACCTTGCTTTACACTGATGAGAGACAAACACTCGGTCTACAGATTGGTGTCTTTTTCTTCTGGTGAAGACTCAAGATTTGGCTTATATTCTTAGTTATGTTGTCAAGACCTCTTGAAAACTTGACTTATACAGAAGTCACAGTCCAATAGGTGGTGTTGTGGGAGTACTTTTCTACCCCCTATGTATATATTTTTTTCCCAGGGAGCATTGCATGGCTTATATAAGACCCCATTTACACTGACAGATGATCGCTCAAATGACAGTTTGAGTGACAATTTTGAGCAATCAACTTTGCATAGTCTATAGTAGCTACTTATGACCTATGCAGGTAGAGCGAGACACCACCACTATGGCTCAGCGAACAATACAGCTGTTCTGAATATGCAAACACCTGAAGTGTTCTCCACAATTACAGCTTGCGTCCCGTTGTGAACTACCGGCAGGGGACGAGCTAAAAGAATCTTATCAGCACTGCGGCCTGTGATAACAGCCTGCACCACTGATAAGAGTTCATCACTCAACTTAAGAAAACTAGAAATTAACGACTCGTGCACGAAAACTGCACGATGACCATGCATTTAGACGCAACGGTTATTGCTCAAAAGACGGCTTTGAGTGAATTTTGAGCGAGAATCGTTGTCTCTAAATGGGCCTTTAGACTCCTCCCCAAACTTAGGAGAAACTTAAATCCCCCTTAACCTCTGATACGCAAACATCTGACCAGACATTTGTCTCCAGCTGGATGGGGCCACAGATTGTGCACCCCGGCGTAATGTATATCTATAATACTTTTTTGGTTTATATTTGTAGTTTTTGTTAGTTTGTGCAGTATATGTGTCAAGATCCACAAAATACTGTAAAATCTCAAGTCTTGTCTTTGGCACTTGCTGTCTCATTGGAAGGCCTATTGAGCATGTAAGATGTCCCAGCGTGTTCTACACAGCAGTGAAGACACGATGGCTCTCATCTTCAGGTATCACTGATTTATTTAAACACTAGCCAAATAAATATATCATACTGGGATATTTCAGATGGGATGAAACTATTTCTACTTTTTTTTGTTGAGATACATCTAAGCTTATTTAGAAGTCTCCAAGACGTCGGGGCTGACAGCTCACCTCCAGTGTGATAAAATAAGGATGAAATATTTGGATCCGGAACATTTTTGGCTCGAGAACAAAAAAAACAAATCTGAACTTATCCATATGAAACTGTAGGAGGTGCAATAAAAGGAAGTGAACTGGTAGGAGTTACTCCCGAATCGTTACCATTTACATGGTAGACAACAGGAGATTTCTATTCGAGCTTCCAGTGTGGTTATGTAAATGCGGCTCTACTTGCTAGGTCATATACCGCATATACATGGGAGCTGATTATTAAACATTTAATGTTCTACTGATAGATTTCAATAAAGTAAAATATACTACAGAGAATCTGTTTAATTATCTGTTATTATTATTACTAATGAAGTAAGCAAAATGTATCTTGGCAGCTGAAGTTGCATGAGGGTGCACCCCATAGACCTGCATAAAAGTGTAACACAATTAGGCCACAGGGAAAGGTCTGTCTGAAAGCTGCATCTGACTACAGCTGTTTTCAGGTGACGTGGAATTTATAACAGGAGGTCAATGTAAAGCTTCATGAATATGGTCGTTGAGGGACAAATGCAGAAGTTTCATTAACTTCCTCTGGAATGCATCTCAAGAAAAGTTGCTGTTTAGGTTAACGCCGGAACGGGCTAACAAGTACGCCCCCTTGTATGGAGCAGACCCAGAAAACGATCCTGCTCCATACACAGCGAGTGCGGGCTGCCTTTGACGGCTGACACCTGCAGCATTCAGTCTTTTGGGGTATGGCACAGCTTGACATGGCCATCTTCGCCTGTTCTTCCTTGCCACAGAGCTCCAAATCTGTCGGATTGCGAGGACATCTAGTGTGTAGCGCCCTCTTCAGGTTAACACACAGATTTTCAATGGGATTCAGGCTTGGGCTCTGGCTGGGCCATTCCAAAACTTTCTTTTTCTGGCTATGCCATTCCGTTGTTGATTTGGAGGAATGCTTTGGGTTGTGGCTGTTCTTATTAGCAGAAGCCTGAAGGTTTTGTGCCAGGATGGACTGATATTTGGAACTGTTCATAATTTCCTTCACCGAGACTGAAGCCCAAGTTCCAGCAGCAGTAATGCAGCCCGAAGAATAATGCTGCCCCCACCATCTTCACCGTAGATATGGTGGTTCTTCTGGTGATGCGCAGTGTTGGCTTTGCACCAACCATACCTTTTGGAATAATGGTCAGAAGAGTTCCCCCTTGGTCTCATCAGAACATAGCAGGTTCTCCCACATACGTTGGGCAGACTTGCTGGAGTTTTGGGAAAACATAGCCGGGCTTGGGTGTTGTTCTTTGTTAGAAAAGGCTTCCGTCTTCCCCCCTCCTCCCCCACAGCCCAGACATATGAAGAATACGGGAAATGATTGTCACATGCTCTACACAACCAGTACTTGCCAGAAACTCCTGCAGCTCCTTTAATGTCGCTGTAGGCCTCCTGGACCTTTTCATCAATTTTTGAGGGACGTCAGTTCTTGGTAATGTCACTGTTGCGCCACATTTAATTCACTTTTTGATGACTGTCTTCACCGTGTTCTATGGCATATGTAATGCCTTGGACATTTTTTTTTGGTACCTTCTCCTGATTGATACCTTTCAACAATCAGATACTTTTGATGTGCTGTAAGATTTTTACGGCTTTTGATGAAAAATGCAACTAAGAAAATGTCAGGAAAATCCTCCTCGAAGAGATGAACTTTATATGGGGTAAGTCAGAATCCCGGTAAATAATGGCAGCGGTGGAATTACTAATATTTAACATGAGCTTAAAATGTGATTGGCTAATTCTGAACACAACCACCTTCCCAAATATAAGGGGGTGTTCACACTTATGCAAACGCATTATTTTATTTTTCCACCCTTAAAAGAGTTCAGTTTTTCAATGGAATTGTACAGATAGTCGATCACATTAAATGGGGAAAAGAAGTCTGAAATGATTCATATTTGTTGGTTTTTTTTAAATGACAAAACAAGGCATTTTAACAGGAATGTGTAGACTTTTTATATCCACTCTACTGCAATACCGAAGTATTGCAGTATGGTATAAACAATGAAACAATTGTTCAAGTTTAAGTGTCGTATGGCAACAAGAGAAAAAGTAAAAGTTTGTGAAAAAAAGGTTATTATTGTAAAATTGCAAAAAAGCGTATTATTGTACGATTTTCAGTACATCATATGGTACATCAAATAGTTCCATTGAAAAAAAAAAAACTCGTCCTGCAAAAAAAAAAAACAAGCCCGCAGAAATCTACGTTAAGGGAAAAATAAGAGCTATGGTTTTTTTGAAAGTGGGTAGGAGAAATCAATACTCAAAAAAAAAAAAATTTGCTCGCATCTTCAAGGGGTTAAAGGAGTAATCTCACCTAAAAATGTTATCACCTATACATAGAATAGGTCAAAAATGTATGATCACTGGAGGTCCAACTGCTGGGATCACAAGAAAGGAACACCCTGAGATCCCATAGTGAATAAGGCAGCAGTACACACGTGTGACCACCTCCTCTTTCACTTCTATGCAACTTAGGTTGATGGCCGAGCTTATGTCTCAGCATTTGTCATGACAGCTGGCATCACAGAAGTGCAGGTGACCACTGCAGCCAATCGGAGGCTGCAGCGGCGCCGCTTATTCTCCTGGTATTAGCGCTCACATGCTGTTGGGGTTTTTTGTATCCCCATTGACTTGAATGGGTGAGTGTCATCTGCAAGTGGCATCAGAATAGAACAGGTCATTAGTTTTTTCCCACGATCTGTGTAAAAAACAGACATTTCTGCGTCACAATGTTATCCCTATGGGGCTTGAATTCCGCATCTGTTAAAATCTGCACGTTTCACAGAATACATTCCGCAATTGAAAAATGCAACAAAATCTGCACTACTTGACAAAATCTACAACTCTGCTGCGTCCTAATTCTGTCCAGTGTGTAAGCACCCCAAAAGAAGTATCCTGGATGCGAAGCAAATTTTCAAAAATTCCATATATAAGAGGTGTTTGCACCATATTTATGCACAACTGCTTACTGTATATGGCATACATAGGTGGCTTGCCAGGAATAATCAACCAAAGAGGCGATGTTCTGATAACACACTATTCCTGTAAAAAGCACTACAATCACCCTACCTAACTGTGGGGCAATCGCCCTGACAAGAGCGCCCCCACTCCACAGAAGCTAACCCTGCTGTAACCCTACAACACCATAAGATCAACACTGCTTCCAATCCCAACGCGCTTCTCCCATATAGATAGTTGACGGGGTCATCGGGATATTCATAGTATGGAGGGAAAAGGAGAGTAAATCATCATGATGATCGAAGCTAACCTGTCAAAGGAATACGGAGACTACAGTTTATAGCACACAGCTCCACCAATTGTGCAAATTTTGGATGGGGGGGGGTTTGTTTTTCTGACATTCAGGGTTAAAAAAAAAAAAAAAAAAAAAAGCAACACTCACCTCTCAGCTGGCGTCTGTGTCCCCGGCACGATGCTCTCCCCGGGGTGCGGCAAGCTGGGTATTATTGTACCTTGACGCCACCGGAACTGGTGGGTCCCCACCAGGGGAAGGCTGCGATGCCCCCTGCTTGTGATTGGCTGCAGGGCACGCTTCCCGTGCAGGTCCTGGCAGTGAGAAGTCTAAGGTCCAGCACCTCCGGGAGTTGGTAAGGGGAGATGGGAGGCTGCCGTTGCCCACAGTCACAGCGCAGCTGCAAGGTGGACGGCTGCTACACTAACAGCGGAAGCAGGAGCAGGGGCACCGCAGCACCCCACATAGGAGCTCCAGCAGGGACAATGACAGCGGGGGCCGCCGGCTACACTGACAGTGGAGGTATAAGCAGGGGCAACGCAGCACACCACATCGAACCTCCAGCGGGGGCAATGTCTGGCACTGGCTACACTGAGAGCGTGGGCAGAAGCATGGCCAGCGCAGCACATGGAAGCTGTAGCCAGCTACAGTGACAGCGGGAGCAGCAGCACAGCCGCCTCACCAGAAGTTTGCTGTAGCTGGGAAATAGGCGCTGGCAAGGCACCGGCGGCTACAGTGAGAGCAGGGCAGGACACAATTTCATCTGGAAACTGGAGTGCTGAGGACCTGTGAGGCAGAGGACGTGCAGCCAGCCTTCCAACCAATGAGAAACAAGGGGCGTCACCTGGCTGTCAAACAGCCTTAACCTGGTAAACACCCACCAGTTCCGGTGGCATCAAGGTACAATAATACCGGCAAGCTGCTTCAGACTTCTTCCCACTGTCATCTCCCTGGCTTGGATTTCAATTCCCCTGCCGTCAGCGCTATGATTGGATCGAGCGCCAGCCAATACCAGCTGGCGCTCAATCATTCACAGCCTTTCAGTGAATGATATCACTAAATGGCTGTAATTGGTTTATCGAGCGCCGGCTGTAATTGGCAGGCGCTTGATCCAATCACAGCGTTAAGTCACACAGTGCTGACGGCGGGGGGAATTGAAAACCAAGCCAGGGAGATGACAGCGGGGAAAAGTCTGAAGTAGCCCGCCAACTTTTTATATATTTTATTTACTTTATTTTATTTTTTATTTACTTATGCAATGACTGGGAACAAGTGAGGGTCGGGGGGGGGGGGGGGGGGTAAAGGTTTAGCTTTCCTGATTTCTTGCAATATTTGAATTTTAAAAAAAAATTACTCATTTTAACTCTTTAGTCTTCATAAGGGACTTGAGCTTGTAAAAGCCTTATTGCTCATACAGTATAATGCAATACTACAGTATTGCATTATCATGTATTCTGACAGGTGTTCTTTTAAGAGAAGCCACAGGCTTCTCTTAGTAGACATGTGCTCATGACAGTCCTCGGGGGCTTTCAAATAGCCCCAGGCTGCCATGACACTTGGACGGCACCTCAGAATCTGATTGCAAGGGGGCCGTTTGAGCTTTCTGAACACGGATCGTCGCATTTAAATGCCACTGTCATACAGAAGTATTCAAAAGTCTAAGAGCTTCAATCAGTGTTATCTCCAACCCCGAATGTTGAGGACGGGTGTCAAAGATAGCCGACACCTACCTTCTAGGAGATGGTTTCAGCTCCCAGGCCGCTTGTATACACAGGATATGCTGTGGACTTTTATATATGACCTAACTGCACGGGACATAGGCAGTTAGGATGTATATAGAGGTATAGTTGTCAGGAAGGGGTTAATGGGGGTTATCCGGCTGCTAAAATTCAGGTTGCTCAATGTCTGTGAAAGTAATGGGAAATACTTATCTATTAAAGGGGTTGTCCCGCGAAAGCAAGTGGGGTATACACTTCTGTATGGCCATATTAATGCACTTTGTAATGTACATTGTGCATTAATTATGAGCCATACAGAAGTTATTCACTTACCTGTTCCGTTGCTAGCGTCCCCGTCTCCATGGTGCCGTCTAATTTCAGCGTCTAATCGCCCGATTAGACGCGCTTGCGCAGTCCGGTCTTCTCCCTGGTGAATGGGGCCGCTCGTGCCGGAGAGCTGCTCCTCGTAGCTCCGCCCCGTCACGTGTGCCGATTCCAGCCAATCAGGAGGCTGGAATCGGCAATGGAACACACAGAGCCCACGGTGCACCATGGGAAAAGACCTGCGGTCCACTGTGGGTGAAGATCCCGGCGGCCATCTTAGCAAGGTAAGGAAGAAGTCGCCGCAGCGCGGGGATTCGGGTAAGTACTATCCGTTTTTTTTTTTTACACATGCATCGGGTTTGTCTCGCGCCGAACGGGGGGGCTATTGAATAAAAAAAAATGTTTCGGCGCGGGACAACCCCTTTAAATCCCCTCTAGCGCCAAACTCCCATGGTCCTCCTCCAGAGCTATAAACTGCAGCCATGACACCAGTGCGGAGATAGATAAGGGACTACATTTTTCACATGTTCTCACAGAACTGGCGGCAACATTGATGTAAATCTGCCGAAGTCTTTCGAATTACTAATAATTGCTGCGTAATGAAGATGAAGACGTTCTCTAATCAGACATTTTTATTGTTCCAAAGAGTAAAGACAGTGTTCATGTCCAAAGCGATCATCAGTCATCTACAGACCATGAAGCAGACATACAGCAAAAATCTCACAGGCCGCGGTTGGTCGTAGAACTAATAAAGCGGAACGAATTTTAGGAGCAGTCTAAAGAAATTGTCAAAAACGCACATAGAAATTTCTAATAGGAGAGATTTGTAGAAAAACAATAGTGCAAAGGAGTCATGCAACAACCGCCATTATCGAAACAGTAGCGCTACGGATGCGATGGGAAACGGGAAAGACTTACATATTTAGTGCAAATAAAATGTATGGCCATTGTCTTTATTGCTTAGTAGACTGATTTGTAGTCTCTTTTTAGGTTTGCTACCGATGCAGCCAACATTGTCGGCCATATTCTCTCTCATGGAGCTTTTTTTAATGTCACTGAGAGAGCCGGACAGTCAATCAGAGTCGGTGGCAAAATGTTTATTTACTCATTCGAGATGTATAGGACGGTGCCGAGACATCACCCTTCATTTAAAGGGATGTCGAAAAAGTTCCTCAGGGAATGGTGTAAAAAATATAAAATTGCTAGTACTCATCCTCTCACGTTGCCTCCACTCCAGCGCCGCCAACCAAGTTCTGGCTGATTCAGGAAGTGAAGACGACACGTTCATCGCTCATATGAGCATTGTAGCCAATCACTAGTGTAGGTGGTAACATAACAGTGTGCTGAAAAAAGACATATGTTTATCTAGTCCAGCCTATTAACCACCCCACCCCCGCTCCCCAATGTTGATCCAATCAGGTAGAAACCAATTTTCCTCATTTTAGGGGAAAAATTCCTTTTCGATCAGAATAATCCCTGGATCACCAACCCTTCTGAAGTAATCAGTGACTATAACATGTAATATTATTACACTCAAGAACTGTGTCCAGGCCCCTCTTGTACTCTTCTAGTGAGTTCTCCATCGCCACGTCCTCAGGCAGAGCGTTCCATAGTCTCACTGCTCTTACAGTAAAGAACCCCCTTCTATGTCAGTGTAGAAACCTTCTTTGCTCTGGACGTAGACATGGCCACATGGCGTTTCTGCATACTGTACCGCTGAGGACAACAACTGGTTGTAGTGGTTGAGTCAGCGATGAACCTGTCATCATCACTACCTATATCAGTGGGAACCCATGGATAGGTTATTAACCCTTTCCAATCCAATTTGTATCCTGGTTTTCCTAGGGGGCTTACTCTTTTTCTGCCATTATACAATGGCGCTATCTGCTGGCTAAAGCCAGCACTGCATGAGGTGACACGTTGGATAGGCTCCGACAACAGAAAAGCTGGGAATATACAGTAAGAGAACCCCGGCGGACGTCTTCCAACATCGGAGCTGTATAGCCTTAAATCATAATGTCCTCAGAGGTCAGACAATGGATTGGAAAGGGTTAAAGTGTATTCTGTCTGGTACAACCCCTTTAAGGAACAACACCAAAAAAAAAAAATTCACAAAAAGGCATAAATCATAATTTTCAATTCCATTCAGTAACCTAAATAAATACAAATTTACAGTGCCGTCTTTTACACCACAATCTACCTAAGGACACATGCTCATACCATACAGCCTAAGCTGTGGACGGAGGTGGGTTTCTTTGTTTCTGCTAACTAATAGAAGGTGCTGTCTGAAATGTGCAGTAAAAGGACCCCAAGCACTATATGACAAGAATTAGAAAAAAAAAAAAAAAAGCAAAGACAAAATGCTACATAGTGCACTTACAAATAGGCAAGTTTTAGGGTGCGCACCATAGAAAGTTTTACTTTTCAGCAATTACATAAACAAGTTTCTTGGCTCTAATCTAAAAAGTATGATAAAGTGCAAAAGTGTCTGCTGGACACTACTGCCGGAATTTGGTAAACAGCAAAGTTTTTTTTTTCCATAGTAGTGCCAGGCTTTAGTGATGAGCAAACTTTTCAAAAGTTCAGTTGGTTGGTTGAATTTGCACAAAAAGTTTGGGTTTTGTTTGAATTAGTTCGAACCAAACTTCACAATGGTAAATCGCAGACGAACTGCTAGAGGTTTGTGTGCGCGCTGAACCAAACTTTTAGCAAAGCTTAACCCGAAACAGTTCAACTGTTGCAGTTTACTCAACACTACCAGGCGTCCCTTCTACTAGTATTGCTCGGCTTACCTTGTCTGGAAACAAGCCTTATAAAATGAGAATAAATATAACATCTAAATATAGAAGTATTTAACATGTAACTGGGTTTTCTAAAAACTTTTGATATGTCAAAAAAGTTTTTTAGGATTCGGGTGCTGACACCCCTATGGATCGCTAGAATGAGCCAGCTGAAGAGCTCATAGGAGCAATGTCACTTCTCACTAGCTGAAGACAAGCTCATAGGCTTGTTGGAAAGTCCATCTTCAGCTAGCAAACAGTGACAGCGCTTGGATGAGCGATCGTTGGCGTCTCAGCACTCAGACCCTCCCAACTGATCAAAACGATTGACATGACAGGTCAAAAGTTTTTAGTCAGCACAATTAGAGCTCGTTCATATCTCGGTTAGGGCTCCCATTAGGGCTTTCTATCTTTCTGTTCCGTTTTCTGAGCAGAGAAATGGAATTTAAAAAGGAATTAAATGTTTCCCTATTTTCTCCATCGAGGTCAAAGGGTTTTTTTTTTTCGAAAAAACAGAAAACCCTATTTCCATTCCATTTCCAAAACGGTAAGCTAACAGAATGGATGCAAACTGATACTTTCCATTCTTTCGAAAACCCGTTAACATCAAAATAAGGGAACATTTCATTCCATTTTAATTCCTTTTCTCTCTCCTCCAAAAATGAAACAAAGACCGAAAGTCCTAACGCAGATGTGCGCAAGCGGTTATACTTTAAATCAAGCAAGAGGCAGAGTAAAAGAATAGTATAATCATTCTGTAGATGTTTGGCCACTGATTGCTAGACAATAAGAGTGCACTACAAAAGGATTACAGCGGCCTCTATGAGCTCGTGGACCTTGCGCTACTTGAAGATAGTTGAAGAAAATTCATGGTTCAAAAAGGAAAGAAAAAAAAAAATACAATTTATTTTCCCTTAATAAGGTTAAGCATCATTAATGATGTTGACGCCGAAGTTATGTTACTGTATCTCCACTACTGTGTCAGACGTGGTCTTGAATCCACTGATTGATAGGGGACAATACAACAACCCACTAGGCACCATAATCCCTTTGTTTTTTTCTTTGTTATGGAGGGAGGGCACATTTTAGAAACGTCTTTTTGCTTTTTTAGAAGGACAGTGATCGATTGTTCCTAAGATCTATCCTGGAGGAGCACAGACAGAAGGTGCTTCAAGTGGAAAAGCCTTTCTTTCAATGAAGTCATGGAGAGAATGAGCATTTGGTACGTTGGGTCCAGTGGTAACATGGACAGGAGCCACCAACACCAGTTAGGACCATCCGGAGATGCCTGCAAAAGAGATAAAGAAAAAAAAACATGAAGGCACTATGTAAAAAGATCTATTACATTAAACATGTGACTGTCCTGCCTCGTCCTACACAACAAGTGAAGCAGCCACTGTGTGTGCTAAAGCAATATTCATAAGAATGTACCCCATCAATAAGTGTTTCGAGTCCCACCTTTATGAGATGAAGAGTATCTTCATTCTGGTAGACTCAAGCTGTCTTTGTAGTAATAGGGCAGCTATTTCTTCTCATACTACAGGTGGCTTTCCCCGGCGAAATTAGGTGTGTGCCAGAATTTTGGGATCCAGGCCTGCATCTCCATAGTGAAAAGGGTTATCTCTGCTGAGATAATCATTCACACTGCCCATATAGTGTCCTTTTTCTTCAAAAATTTCTTAGGAACCAGAAAGTCTTGGCTTTCAGGTCAAAGCTGGATTGGTAATGTGCTGTGAGCATACAGCTGCAAAAAGTGTATTACCTGGATTTCTGCAAGTTTTTCAAGTTAAGGGAGAATTACACAGGTATGTTGCTTACAACAGACATATAAGTACAATGCATTAGTGGGTCAGGCTACAGTGTCAGTAAAATTTGCCAGTTGGCCCGCACATTACTGGCCAGTCCTAGATACAGCTTTATTCAATAGACCTTGGAACAAATCTTGTGTGGAAGTTCTGTCTGTCGAGCCACTCCATCTCCCCCACACCTTGTGGAATTTCCCCGGGCATTTTCTATTTTTATGTTCTAATCCGGCAAAATAGAATTAACAATTAACAATATTCTGCCAAATTGAGTGTTGGGGAATGCCTATCCATTCAGCATAAGGCTATCGTTTTACGAGCCAGGAACAAGATCTTAGTAAGGAATATCTGATTGTGAAATTGTCAGTGCTTCTCATCTAAAATACTCAACAAGCATAATTGGTTCAAGTGGAATTGGCATCCCCATTAGCTGGCTTAGAAATTCTGTAACCTCCTCACAATAGAGATCCACTATAAATGATTCTCCAAATCCAAATCTCCGAAGTACCTCTATTAAATATGACCACTCGACAGAATCGAACGCCTTAGCAACATCTAATGAGGCAAAGGCCCAGTCCGAACGCCCACCTCCAGCCCACCTGCGTAACTACCTGTGTCCTTCTAATATTATCGGAGGTAGACCTTCCCAGAATAAAACCTGCTTGGTTGGGATGTATGATTTCTTTTATTGCTTGATTCAAACGTGACACCAATATCTTGGTGGGGATCTTATAAATCGGTGTTTAATAGTGAAATTGGCCTATATGAACTACAGTCCTCGGGGTCTTTATGGGCCTTTAAAATAATCACTATGCTAGCCTCCGACACGGATTCCTCAAATATATATTTATATAAAGAGAGCAAGCGTGGCACGTGCTGAATTCAGTTTCATTAGACCAAACAATTGATGAGTGTCAACTTGTGCTTTTATCATGCACTTTAAACAGTGATCATTCAGTGTTTCACATTGGAATGTGAAACACTGAATGATTAGTGATCGAGAACTACACGATTCTCAACGAGAATCGTGCAGTCTAAACAACCTGCCTAAGCGGGAACAAGCTGGTAATAACGTCACCAGTTCGTTCCGTCGGGCAAACAAGAATCGTTTGATTCTCGTTCAGTGTAGAAGGTGCATAACCAATCTTTCTTTGTGAGTAACCAGGCTTTGTGTGTCTTATTTAATGGGCAAAGCACCTGCGAATCCAAAAAACCTTTTGCCAATTAGCTCTTGGAGAAGTCATTAATACAGAGCTTTACTTTTCCCCCTGCCTTGTGGATATTTACTCATTGTGCCCAATAAAAGACATGAAGAGTACAAGAGTTTGTGTGTTATTATTTTGACTGTGTTTGTCTATAAATTGTGACAAGATAGCAGTCGGCCGGGCGTGGCCAAGCAGCCGAGCTGACCGGCCGTATGTGAGAGAAGCTCCCGCTCCAGCCGGCCTAATATTAAAGGGGTTGTCCCGCGCCGAAACGGGTTTTTTTTTTTTTCAACAGCCCCCCCGTTCGGCGCGAGACAAACCCGATGCACTGGTTAAAAAAGAAAACCGGACAGTGCTTACCTGAATCCCCGCGCTCCGGTGACTTCTTACTTACCTGGTGAAGATGGCCGCCGGGATCTTCTCCCTCGGTGGACCGCAGGGCTTCTGTGCGGTCCATTGCCGATTCCAGCCTCCTGATTGGCTGGAATCGGCACGTGACGGGCGGAGCTACACGGAGCCGCTCTCCGGCACGAGCGGCCCCATTCAGAAGAGAAGAAGACCGGACTGCGCAAGCGCGTCTAATCCGGCGATTAGACGCTGAAAATTAGACGGCACCATGGAGACGAGGACGCTAGCAACGGAACAGGTAAGTGAATAACTTCTGATAACTTCTGTATGGCTCATAATTAATGCACAATGTACATTACAAAGTGCATTAATATGGCCATACAGAAGTGTATAACCCCACTTGCTTTCGCGGGACAACCCCTTTAATCCTGTGCCCATCCTAAGGACTCCCAATCCCGGAATAACATCCCCGGAGGAGAGGGGGAGGAGAACAGACCTAAAAAAAACAACTTTGAGGGAAAGCGCAACGGCAGCGGCACCGACGGAGGACTCGAGAGGTGGAGGGAGCCACCATTACTTACCACGAGGTACCCACCAGCCAGCCGGCAAGCCCCAGACCCGGTGTCCTACGCGGCGGAGAGAGGGAAGGGGGAGACCCAGACCGCCGGCAACACCGCAGAGCACCACAGAACCTGTGCAGCATCCACGGCAAGGACGCCCCGGCGGCGGACGCGCGAAGCCACGGCCACCGCCGCCATCTTGTGGAGAAGATAACCGGCTGGCGAGCAACTACCGGAGCCCGGCGCACACCACCCTGCGCTGACTAACGGGATACCCGGTGAGACGCCCGTGGTAGCGGCGACTGAGACGAAACCAGCGACGGACCCGCGGCGCCGCGGCTGACACAGCCGCCGGTCTGAGAACGGAGCCAACAGACCCAGAGGGGACAAAACAGAGCAGAGGGGGCACGCAGAGATCCTCACACCAGAGGAGAAAGGTAACGCTGGAAACGGCAACCAGGGGGAAAGGGCAGCAGCCATTGCATCCCACATAAACCCAAGCCCAGGAATATAGAGCCCCCCCCCCTCCCACCATACCCAGAGAAGAGGCCATAGAAGTAACCACAGAATACCCCTAACAGAGGGAAAGGGCGACGCGTGTCCTGCAAAAGACCCCCCCTCCCCCCGCAGGCGGCGGCAAACGATTACCGCTAACAAAGCGCAACAGCACCTAGCAGAAACAAAGCAGCAGAGTACACCACCAAGTACCCCTGAGAGAGCAGCATGGGGCTTACCAGGCAAAACGCAACAGCCGACAAGCTGAAAGCGTTTGCTAGAAGTGAAACCCGCAAGGACCTAGGCTCCGACTCTACATCGTCGGCCCCGGGGGGGCTCATCACCCCAGATAAAAAACACCAGCCCAGGCCCAGCGGAAGGGCCAGCTCAAACCCTACAACAATTGTCCGAGCAGTTGCTGACCGCAATCCAAACATCCACGACTACCCTCACCAGTAAAATTGATGAAGTAAAAACGGATGTAAGCCTCCTTAGACAAGACCTCCAAAACCTGAGAGAAAGAGTCACTTATACGGAAGACAGAATATCCACACTAGATGATACCGTCTCCCCAATGTCAGCCGCAATAAGAGACCTAACACAAAAAGCAGAATATTGGAGACAAAAAGCGGACGACCTTGAAAATCGTTCACGACGCAATAATCTGCGCATAGTCGGCCTGCCAGAACGAACCGAGGGGCAGAAACCCGAAGAATTCTTAGAGAAATGGATCCGTGAACGCCTTCCCAATGCTGAATTGTCACAAATCTTCGTTATTGAACGAGCCCACCAAGTGCTGATGAAGCCGCCGATGAAGCCGCCCATACCTGGGGCCCCTCCTAGACCCCTACTAGCAAGAATACTCAACTCCCGCGACAGAGATAATATTCTACAAGCTGCCAGAAAAGGAGGACCCCTACAACACGACAGCGCCACAGTATCCATCTTCCCGGATTTTTCGGCAGACCTCCAAAAACAGAGAGCGTCATTCTTCAGCGTTAAAAGGCAACTTCGAGATCTGCAGCTCCCGTACTCCATGATGTACCCGGCGCGACTGATCGACGGAGAACGCACCCGCTTCTTCACCTCACCACCCGAAGCAGAAGAATGGTTAACCACTAGACGACGTCCAGAAAGACTGTAATGTATACAAAATGTAACCACTTCTTATTTCCCCTTTAGACGACGGGACTTCCACACGATATATAAAGGTGTCACTGACACTACCTAAGGATATGGTAAATTACTAAACCAAAGATGAAGCGCCCCTTCCAGGCCACCCCCGGCGTAATGCCCCTCCCCACCCTTATCCCCATCCCTCCCCTCTTTCCCCCTCCAGCCCCCCCTCTCCCCGCCCCTCCTCTCTCTCTCCAAAAGGGAGCCCACCTAACCAATATACAACGAGATATGGTCGGCTCGGACTACTGCTTTAACAACCCAACAGAACCGCGAGTATAGCGAACATTGAAGCTATGCTAAGCTGGTTACCCCGAGTAAAAAGTTAGCCACGAATACCAATATAGCAAAAAAGTATTCAGTAACCAAAACCTGTTAGACTGCAAGTTGCAGAAGTTACAAGTTGGTAATACACTACCGCAATGTTTTTAAGTTGTATGCATCGGATGCTCAATGTTAATGTCTTTCATGTAAATGTACTGGAATGCGATTGTATAACGAGTAACAATAATGTGACGAGGCGTGGCCGGGGGTTTCCTGAGGGACAGAATGCCAAAAAAAACTCTATCCGGACCCAATTAAACTACCTCCGCCAATGGCAGAGATAACCTTTGTGTCCTGGAACGTCAGAGGCATGGGATCCCCCAGGAAGCGAACCACAATAAATTCATTGATACGCTCCTGGCGACCACATGTATTGTGCCTGCAGGAGACCCACCTCACGCCCGAAACTTCTAAATGCCTGTAGAAGCCATGGGTCCAGTGGTCAGCACACTCATACCACACATCATACTCCAGGGGGGTGTCCCTACTGATAGAAAGATCACTCAGATGGGAGGTGGAACAACTGAAAAGAGACCCGGAGGGCAGGTTTATTTTCGTAAGATCTAAAATAATGATTTATATGTACTCCTATGCTACTATAACCCACCATCAACCTCAACAGCCCTGCTAGCGGAGGGCATACAATTTGCCTCATTTTCACCAGATGCAATGACCATCTGCATGGGAGACATGAATATGGTCATGGACCCGCTCCTGGACAGGTTCAGGGGTGGTGCTCGGGGGTCGGGGGATACGGGCCCGACTCGACTAGCCTCTATGATCTCGGTAACGAGATGGTTGGATATATGGTGAACACTCCACCCACACCAGCGGGAGTTCTCCTGCCATGCAGCCCACAATCATGCGCTGAGCCGAATAGATTACATATTTGGATCCCCCTCACCATTCCCAATAGTTGAATCTCCCAAGAGGGGTGTCAGACCACTCGCCAATCCGCATGACTCTAAAAAACCCAAGCTTTTCTGTTATCAAGAAACAACGAATACACCCGTTCTGGCTCTCGCTGCTCGGTCCAAATGACCGAATAATAGACCAAATCCAAATATACTACGAAGCACACGAAGCGAGCCCTGATAGGATGCTGGTTTGGGAAGCCTTCAAACCATACCTCAGAGGATGCTTCAAATCCTCAATTTCCTTCATTAAAAAAACCACAGCAAAGGAAGGAAAACAGTTAGCGGAACAATGCCGACGGCTAGAAAAGGAATTCATATCTGACCCCTCAAATGAAAAAAGGGACAAACGGCTACAAGCAGGCAGAGAGTATCTGCTACATTTAAAAGAGAAAGCCCAGAGAAAATTATTTTTTACCCGCCAGTCCTTCTTTGAATTGGGTAATCAGTCCTGTAAATTATTAGCATACATGGCCCGACAAGAGAATACCTCTCCGGCCATACTTAGGATTAAATCAGCAGAGGGCACAATAATCACAGACCCCAAAAGGTATATTAAGCAGATTCCAACAATTCTACTCCGACCTATACCAATCCAAAACTAACTACACCCCAACAGAGCTGGAGACCTACCTAGCCAGTATAACATTCCCAGCAATACAAGACACACATAAATCCCTGCTAGACGATCCCATTACAATAGAAGAGATAGAGAAAGCAATGGAGGACATGGCAAAAAACAAGACCCCGGGTACAGATGGCATACCAGTAAAGGTCTACTTACAATACAGGGAGGAAATAACACCACAACTACTTACGCTATATGAAGATATATTTGGAAAAGAACATCTCCCAGAATCGATGCTCGAGGCCAATATAGTCCTCATATTAAAACCTGATAAAAACCCAGAGGAGTGTGGGTCATATAGGCCCATCTCCCTTTTAAATACAGACTATAAAATCCTTACCAAGGTGTTGGCCTCCAGACTGAACCAAGTAATCAAAGACATCATACACCCGGACCAATCCGGGTTCATCCCGGGAATGTCCACGTCAGACAATATCAGAAGGACGCAGGTGATCACGCAGGTGGGATGGAGGTGGAGAGCAAATTGGGTCCTGGCCTCATTGGACGCAGCCAAGGCATTCGATTCAGTAGAATGGCCATACTTGATGGAGGTTCTGCGGAAATTTGGATTCGGAGAGCCGTTTATTAAATGGGTCTCTATCCTATATAGCGCCCCGACAGCAAAGATAATGGCGAATGGCTTGGTCTCCACCTCCTTCCCACTCCACAGGGGGACCCGACAGGGCTGCCCGCTTTCCCCCCTTTTATTTGCAATCGCCATAGAACCCCTGGCTCTAAAGATCCGACAGCACGCATTATACAAGGGATTGGACCTAGAGAGGATAAGATAGGATTATATGCAGATGACATAATACTCTATATGTCAGAACCCAAACACACCCTACCACTGGCCATCTCTCAAATAGATGAATTTGGGAACTTCTCAGGCCTACGTATTAACTGGCAGAAATCTACCCTTATGCCGCTGAGGGGAGAGGAGTGGAGGACGGGAGAAGTATATCATAATCTGCAAATCGTTCCTCAATTTAAATATTTAGGGATTTATATCACCAGAGACCACACCCAAAGCTTTGATCTAAACATTGCATCCCTAATGACAACCCTGCAACTAAAACTAAGAGCCTGGAGCCCTCTACCCCTATCTGTAGCAGGTAGAATAAACCTTATCAAAATGATAATACTCCCCAAATACCTATACCGGTTAGAACACGCAGAAATGACTAACACAAAAATTCTTCAAAAAAACTAACTCATTAATAACCTCATTTATTTGGGGAAAATCCAGAGCCAAACTCCGTATGGAAACCCTACAAAAACCAAAGAACTAGCAGGAATGGCATTGCCGGACTTTAAAATATACTACCTAGCGGGGCAGGTCAGATATATACGCCATTGGCTGTTGGGCTCTCCTCTCCCGAACTCCGAGCACCACCTGATGTACTTCCTCGCGGAGGCATCACTTTGGATCCTCCTGGAGGCACCAGGACTGTTGACAAAACAGATGCTGCCCATTCACAGACTCGCAACAAATGTCTGGAAGGCATGCAGGCAACTGACTGGGCAGGAAGACACCCCCCTGGAGACCCCTTTATGGAATAACAGAGCGCTGCCGCACTTACTGAACCTACCAGGCAGACAATTTTGGTCAAACTTAGGAATCACCACATTGGAACACCTATACATAGATGGAACACTAGCCTCCTTTGAGCAACTGCAACAACTATACCAGGTACCTAGAACAGGATTCTTTAGATACCTACAACTCAGACACGCGCTGACAGCCCTATTCCCGGAGCCCAGGAGACCCTTCTCAACATACCCATTAATAGGTATACTGCGCACACAAGGTCCCAGGGGCCTAATCTCGGCACTATATACTCACCTGCTGCACTCCAGGACCCCCGGCACACAAATGACAGTGCTGGAAAGATGGAGAGAACTTATCCCAACACTGACTAATGAGGACTGGGAGACCGCGATGGCTATATACACCGGGGTCTCGCCAGCTGCGAATAACAAACTAACCCAATTATATATCCTACACCAATGCTACCTAACACTGAGTAGACTCCATAAAATGAATAGGTCAATTACCAGTCAGTGCCATCGCTGCCGTGCACCAAACGCAAATTTCAACCATCTAATTATGGAACTGCCCGATGGTGTACACGTACTGGGAGGAGATCACAGAGTTCCTAACCCAACTGATGGGAATACCAATACCACTGGATCCAGCGATGTGTCTGCTGGGGGTCATGGATGAGGAACAGTGGCAGCACTATGCTAAAATATTTCTTACCAAAGTACTATTTTATGCCCGTAAAGTTATAAGATAACAGTCGGCCATATTTATTATAAATCAATGCAGAAATCTAGATTGCAAAGGATTCACTTATTTTTTCTTGAAACCATAGAAGGGAAACAGTACTTTGGCATGTAATTAAAGAGTCTCTTTAATAAAGCGATTAAAGGGGTTGTCCCGCGGCAGCAAGTGGGGGTATACACTTCTGTATGGCCATATTAATGCACTTTGTAATGTACATCGTGCATTAATTATGAGCCATACAGAAGTTATTCACTTACCTGTTCCGTTGCTAGCGTCCTCGTCTCCATGGTGCCGTCTAATTTCAGCGTCTAATCGCCCGATTAGACGCGCTTGCGCAGTCCGGTCTTCTCCCTGGTGAATGGGGCCGCTCGTGCCGGAGAGCTGCTCCTCATAGCTCCGCCCCGTCACGTGTGCCGATTCCAGCCAATCAGGAGGCTGGAATCGGCAATGGACCGCACAGAGCCCACGGTGCACCATGGGAGAAGACCCGCGGTGCATCGTGGGTGAAGATCCCGGCGGCCATCTTAGTAAGGTAAGGAAGAAGTCGCCGCAGCGCGGGGATTCGGGTAAGTACTATCCGTTTTGTTTTTTTTAACCCCTGCATCGGGTTTGTCTCGCGCTGAACGGGGGGCCTATTGAATAAAAAAAAACCTGTTTCGGCACGGGACAACCCCTTTAAGTGCACAGGGTACCCTAAAACACTGTCATAAAATCTCAGCAGGCCCGATATACAATGTAAATCAGAAGTGCCATCAAGATGCAATATAATTATAGAACCTAAGACGTTTCTGAGAACATAGAGATCAAACTTCAGCCTGTGATGAGAGCGTACGTTCTTCCTCTGCATGTCTATTCTCTGATTCCAGAGTATTAAGGAAGCAAAAATAAAAAACAGACACTAAAACAGTCATTTATAATCCCCTGTTTGGGTGGAAGTGTCCCCTCGGAGTCTTTAAGTATGCTATTTTGGTTTTGAGAACATTTTCCAGTCATTTGCTTGCAAGCACCTGGCGGCTTTTTAATGGACAGCAGCATCAATCTCGCTTTCAGAAGCCGACAGTGTGGGCAAAGAGAAGGACTGCGGGGTGTGAGCAGGGGGAATGACTCTGCACGGTGCACTGAGTCCGCTAACGGCTGACTTTAACCTCTACCGTGCCACCTTACAGATTGGAATGATAATACACTGCAATCTCATTATTTGGCTTTTTTAAAGGGGTATTCCAGTTGTGAAGTGAATTTTCAAAAATTCCACATATAAAGGCTGTTTATGCACAGCTGGTTATGGGTATAAATTGTGCTGCCATTACCTTCTTATCCTGTCCTTTATGTCCGATTTTTCCCCACATCGCTATATTCCAAGATGTCTGCCAAATCCCTGTCGATAGGGATTTTAAAACTACATTTCCCACAGTTCCCTCTTCTGTATTCCTTCCCGTGTATGTCCCCGCTATGGGCTGCCCTGGTATTGAACAGCAAACCGGTCCCAAGAGCTGAAGAGAAAAGGAGCCGTTCCTGATGGTTCCTACTAGGGGTGGAATACCTACAAGGTGTATGAGGGGCAACCTGGGAATAAACACTTCTGAGGTGCCAGGGGAAGGGAATGGTTCATAGAGCGACAGACACAAAATCAAAGCAGAACCACACTGCAGACTTTAAGAACATCCGACTAGCATTCATTTGATAGTAACTTTGCGTAACCGGAATACCCCTTTAAGGGTTCCTTCACCCAAAATATAGAATTCACAAAGTGCTTTACTATTTTACCCCTAGTTTTCCTATACAGATTGATTGTACTTAAAAGGGTTGTCAGTGCTATCTACTTTGAGTGCTGTCCAAACTGTCAACCCATTTATTTTTTCTCATCCATTCTCCCCAGCTCCAATTTATTTGGAGCTGGGGAGAATGGATGAGAAAAAATACATTTTCCCTGCACCCTCCTGATCTGACGACAGAGTTCAGGAGGGTGCAGGTGGTCACTGCACCGTGGGGGGGAATGCGGAAGTAACACTTCCGCATTCTCACTTCTGCCTCCCGGCTCGGCGATCATGTGACCGCTGGGGTCAGGTGGCACCCAGCGGTCACATGATCGCCGGGCAGAATGCGGAAGTAACACTTCCGCATTCTCCCTTCAGGCTCCCGCCTCAGTGTTCATGTGACCGCTGGGGATCAGGTAACACCGGCGGTCACATGACCGCCGGACGGAATCGATCTACATTACATAGCACTAATTGAGCGCTATGTAATGTGTAAAGGAGAAGGCAGAAAGGGTTATAAACCCTTTCTGCCTTCTCCTCGGGAGTCCTTGATAAAGATCAGTGCAGGAGTGCATCTGCACCCAATGTGTCTGATGATCGGGTGCAGATGCACTCCTGTACTGCAGTGTCGGGCCTGTCCCGACATTGGAGCTGTGGAGGGAAATGATGATGTCGGGGCAGGCTTGACATTGGATTGGAAAGGGTTAATGTTTACACTTTATGCTACAGTACAGAATAAGCATACAACCACTGAAATGTCTCAAATTGTGCCAGAAAACTGCCGCACATGCTTTGTGCCACATTTGTTATTCTTATTTTAGAAACTTTCGGACACTTTTTCTGCTGTGTCCAACAAAGGGGTATTCCTTTGCAGAGAAAAAAGGAAGTGTGTCCTAAATCGCACCGAAAATTGTGACAAATTACTGATAAATCTGGCATAATATAGAATTAAGTTTGCACTAACTTTTAGACAGTATTAGTAAATAAACCCCACAGTGTCTAAACATGCATGAAAACCACTCCATTCACTTCTACTGGGCAGAGGAAGATTCCTGAGTGCATCAGTCTCCCTCCATCCCATAGAAGTGCATGGAGCGGTGATCACACATGCGCAGCACAAGTAACATTGGGAACTCAAGAGTGTGCGGATGTCAGGATCGCTGGGGTCTCGGTGGTTAGGTCCCAGCAATCAGACATTTATGCATTATAATGCAGATAGTAAATAAAAGGTCATTAATGGTAAAAACCCCTTTTACCCCTTGAGTGGCACGCCCGGAAATTTTCCGGGACGAGCTTCACTGCTCATAGCAACATAGCCCGGAAGATTTCCGGGCTATGTATCACTATGGGAGCTGCAGAGCACAATGCCACAAGCTGTGGCACTGTGTTCTGCCTGCACAGACCCACATAGAGCAGTGCAGGACTTTTAAAAACCAGCAAAAGATATTGCCGATGTGCCGGCAATATCCTACTTTGTTTACAGGTTGCCATAGAGACCATCGGCTTGTCAGAAGCAAGCCGATGGTCTCTGTGGCAGGGAGAGCTTAATGCTTGGCTGTGAGAGGACAGCTAGGTACTAGCTCTTACAGCAGAGATCAGAGAAAACCTCCGATCTCTGCTGTGTTAACCCTTTACATGCTGCAGTCTATGTGACTGCAGCATGTAAAGGGCTGTCACTGCAGCATGTAAAGGGCTGTCACCATCGGACCCCCGGAATGTGATCAGGGGGTCCTGATGGGTCCCTGTGGAAGTCCCTAAAGGGACAAAAAATTAAAAAAAAAAAAAAAAAAAGTTAAAAAATTATAAAAAAAATTATAAACACACTTGTCTCCCTTTACTTTGTAAAAAATCAAAAATACAATCACACATGTGGTATCCATGCGTCATAATGACCCAGAGAAGGAAGTTAATACATTATTTAACCCCTTAATGACATGGCCCCTTTTTTTCTTTTTTCCCCATTTCTTTTTTTCCTCCCCCCTGTTTAAAAAAATCACAACTTGTCCTGCAAAAAACAAGCCCTCATATGGCCGTGTCAATGGAAAAATGAAAAAGTTATGGCTCTTGAGACGCAACTGCAAAATTAGTTGAAATTCAATGATTAGACCATTTTAAAAAACCTGCCCTGGTGGGCACGACAGGGTGGTAGGAAACCCGCCACTCAAGGGGTTAATGGGGACAATCACCTTTTTTTTTTACAAAATAGGTTTTGGTAAATGTCTTGATCCACTCATACCTTGAAAAAGAGGATATAAAAAAGTTTCCTGCACCACAAACAAATTCAAGGTGAGAGGTCTGGTCGGCAGGTTGGACTGTCTCTGCTGGGCTCTCCGGAGTCTTCTAACACCCCCCGCTCTGGCACTGTGCCACGGATGATGTAGAAGACTACATGCACCAAGATATCCCGACCCAGCGTATGCTCAATTCATCTGCCCCTTTTGTGGATTTACTAGATTGTACTGCGCATGCCTCAAAAATCTCCTACTTTCTAGTCTATGATCAGCGGTACTGACATCTACTATGTCATGAAGTCACAGCGCCAGAAGTGCGTGGCATTAGAAGAGGAGAGACAGTCCGGACCAGTCCACCAAAGACAGTCCAATGCGCCCACCGGACCACTTACCGAGAACTTTCATGCGGCAAGGGAAAAGTTTGTAGCATCTTTTTTAAGGTGGGAGTCAATTCAAAAAAGTTTACCAAAATAGGTTTACCGGTATAGCCAGTTGTATGAAGACAATTATGATGACAGGTTCCATTTAACGCAAACCAGGGAATCTGAGAGGAAAAGTAAGATCGACGTGGAAAGACCTAGTCTGCCTGATCACATTCTGAATGGCTGATAACAGAGAATAAGCATAGGGAAGATAACATAGGTCCTCTTAAGTGAACAAGTGTAATACGTAAACGTCTTGAAGCTTAGGGACATTAACTCCTCGAGTTCCGCACCCTACCTCTTACCCAGGGATTTCAACTGCGGTTTAAGTCTGCCAAACAAAAAGGTAGGGATTTACAATGCAGCAATTAAAGAGACCTGCTGGGAGTCCCGGATAATGTGATGCTCTGAATAATTGAACACTGTCATCATAAACCTAGTCCCATAGCAGGTGCTGGTAATTAGACTGATTTACGTGGCCATATGCAGCCACCATCTTCTCATAGGAAGACATCTTTCGTTGTGGAGTTTCAGAATTAGTTGGGTGACCCGGCCCTACCAAAGTGTTCCAAAGTGGCCTGGTAAATACTGAGGTCACAAATTCAGAAATTGGGACGTTACCCCGTTCTTAAACTATCACTACGCTTTGAGACAACTTGTGTTAATATGAAAACCAATTTGATAACTAGCAAGAACGTGACACTATTTGGTTTTTTTTCAGCAAAAAAAGGCATTTTAAACACTCTAAACTGCTGACCACTAGGGGTCTCCCTTCCCTCTAATTCAGATGTTCCCAAAGTGGTCTATATGGAACCCAGGAGTCGATTTTGACTGATTGGGGGTCCATGTCAGCAAGTAAAAAATTTGGTGCTGCACAAGATGTAAATGGGGGTCCACATGTGCGGCGGGTCATCATCAACATTTAGGCTTTCTGCAAATGACATAATACACCTTATACAGACTTTGCATATAGCCATTACTTACCTCTTTGATATTTCATAAAATTGTTCATGCAGTGTTCGGCAAAACGTCTTGGGCTCTGGTGATAGACAAAACAGACCTGCGCAGTAGCTAATTTACCTATCAAGATTCTACTGCTTATTGTTTTCCCATGAACTGCCAGAGCCCAAGAAGTTTTGCGCAAACTATACCTATTTGACTTCAATAAGTTAAGGAAAATTCAATATTAGGCGGGCAGGGGGGTCTACAGAAAAGAGAAAGAAAAAATCTGCAAGTGGTCTATGGGGGAAAAAAGTTCTGCTCTAATTTGTTGTCCACTGCCTGTTGTCAAGTAAAACCCAACTCAAGCAACACAAGTAGAACAGCAAGTTAAAGGGGTTGTCCCACGAAAGCAAGTGGGGTTATACACTTCTGTATGGCCATATTAATGCACTTTGTAATATACATCGTGCATTAAATACAGAAGTTATACACTTACCCGCTCTGGTGTTGGCGTCCCCGTCTCCATGGCGCCGACCGAAGCCTTCTTCTCCTTCCATTAGACGCGCTTGCGTAGTCTGCTCTTCTGTTCTTCTGTTCTGTTGAATGGGGCCACTCCGGCATGCTCGTGCCGCTCAGGTCTTCTGCGCATGCACAGGTCGGCGCCATGGAGACGGGGATGCCAACATCGGAGGAGGTAAGTGTATAACTTCTGTATGGCCAATATTTAATGCACGATGTATATTACAAAGCGCATTAATATGGCCATACAGAAGTGCTTAACCCCACTTGCTTTCGTGGGACAACCCCTTTAACCCCTTGAGTGGCACGCCCGGAAATTTTCCGGGACGAGCTCCACTGCTCATAGCGACATAGCCCGGAAGATTTCCGGGCTATGTATCACTATGGGAGCTGCAGAGCACAATGCCACAAGCTGTGACAGTGTGCTCTGCCTGCACTGTCCCACAGAGAACAAAGCAAGGGCTTTGAAAAACCAGCAGAAGATATTGCCGATCTGCCGGCAATCTCCTGCTTTGTTTACAGGTTGCCATAGAGACCATCGGCTTGTCAGAAGCCAGCCGATGGTCTCTGTGGCAGGGAGAGCTTGGTGCTTGGCTGTGAGAGGACAGCTAGGTACCTGCTCTTACAGCAGAGATCAGAGAAAACCTCCGATCTCTGCTGTGTTAACCCTTTACATGCGGCAGTCTATGTGACTGCAGCATGTAAAGGGCTGTCACTGCAGCATGTAAAGGGCTGTCACCATCGGACCCCCGGAATGTGATCAGGGGGTCCTGATGGGTCCCTGTGGAAGTCCCCTAAAGGGACAAAATAAATAAATAACTAAATAAATAAATAAATAAAAAAAATAAATAAAAAAAGGTAAAAAATTATAAAAAAAAAATTAAAAAACACTTGTCTCCCTTTACTTTGTAAAAAATCAAAAATACAACCACACATGTGGTATCCCTGCGTCGTAATGACCCAGAGAAGGAAGTTAATACATTATTTAACCCCTTAATGACATGGCCCCTTTTTTTCTTTTTTCCCCATTCTTTTTTTCCCCCCCCCTGTTTAAAAAAATCACAACTTGTCCCGCAAAAAACAAGCCCTTATATGGCCATGTCAATGGAAAAATGAAAAAGTTATGGCTCTTGAGACGCAACTGCAAAATTAGTTGAAATTCAATGATTAGACCATTTTAAAAAACCTGCCCTGGTGGGCACGACAGGGTGGTAGGAAACCCGCCACTCAAGGGGTTAAGGAGGGGACAGACTCATATACTACCTGTAGATGCCGACAGAGAACAGATAGTAGGAGAAGGACTCAGGTTGTGTTCACACGAACGATTTTCAAGCATGAGTTCTGTGCGATTGTGAGAAGGATAGAACTTGCACCGTAAAAGAACCCATTAATTCAAATTGGTTAATTCATATGAGTGATTTTTCTCTCTGACCAAAAGACATATTAAAAATCGCAGCATGTCCCATTATTTCCTGCGCGAAAATTGTATGTGAGCCCGATGCGTTTTTACCAGTTTAACTACTGGAAGCACATACGTTTTTCACCCTCACGAAAAAAAAATTGCATGTGAAAAATGCATGCCCATCAATGCGATGAGCTTTTAGTACTAATACAAATCCCAATCACAGAGTGTGATGCAGGTCAGATTTTCACAGACTTAGGCCTTATTCACACTACCATATAGAAGCAGCTATTTAGCCGCGTAAAAAAAAAAAAAAAAATTCATCCACAAATTGCAGCCATCGGAAGCATTGGATTCCAATATATTCATTCAGATGAATGATTTTTGGGCGCATAAAAAATAGCACATCGGCGGCAGTTTTCGTTCGTCAATTTTATACGTTGCATCAAACGATAGGCCTTACCCTATCTTTTGTAGAGACATGCAGGGGGCTCCCATAGACTTCTATGGAAGCAAAAAGAAAAAAGGAGGAGGAGGGAGTTACTCGGTGTCCAACGCTGAGGAAAGAAGACAGCTGGCGCTGTATAAGCATTAGTGGTCATTCCAAGGATTTCTGCTGATGGATGGGCTCGTTCGCGGCAATTCTTGATTCATGCGATCACACGTACAAGTGAAAGGAAAAATGCAAATGGTTGTGTGCCTTTACATCGCACTTTCCCATGTGAAAATAACTTGCTAGGGACAACTGAAAATTACAGATACAGCCTGCAGAGAGGAATAAAGGTGAAAACTACATGATAAAAGTCATAATGGCCAGAAATAATGTTATTCCTAATGTGCACATGGCAGCTTATTCTGGAAAGTCATCTGAAAGCACAGGTATGTTTTAAAGGAGAACTGCAGAATGTCATGCACCACCCCCTTTACATACACTTTAGATTGCTGTTGGCCAAACAAGCTAATCCTCCCAATCTCCCTATGCACTTACACACTCAACTTGGCTGAGCATGTATGTGGTGTCACCAGGGAGAAGGGAGGAAGCCAGAGGGGGCTTGACCGCCCAGGACCAACACATTTATGTATAATTTAATGTTGACCGCACGTCTAAACAGTCAGCGAGAGGTGGGGGTGCCCCTTCCTGCAACTGGTCGGGACACTCAGCAGCACGAGCGGAGGCTGTCGATGGGCTAGCCTGGCAGCCCACAGCCTACTGAAGGCTCCCAGGGCTGCCACAAATAGATGCCTTTCAAGTCCTGCTTGTGGCAGTGCTGTAAATGAAACATCAAAAATAGCTATATAATGCAATACTGAATAATTGCAATACATATACAAGCGATCAAATGATCGCACAAGTTCAAAGTGCCCCGTAGGGACTAAATAAAAAAAGTGTAACAAAAAAAAGATTTCAAAAAGTTATATTTTTTTTAACAGTTACAAATATATTAAAAGTAAAAAAAAAAAAAAAAAAAAAAAAAAAAATCGCTTTCCTATTTTTCTCTAAAAAAAAAAAATAAATAAAATGAAAAACCCACATTTTTGGTATCGCCATGCACATAAAATTTCAGACTATTAAAATACCACAATATTTATCCCCCACGGCGAATGCTGTAAAAAAGGAAAAACAAAAAAAGGACCAAATGGCAGAGTTACGATTCTTTTTTTGGAATCCAGCTCCCACAAAATGTGAATAAGTAATAAAAAAAAAAAACATACATATGCCTCCAAGATGGTACTAATGAAAACTACAGCTCACTCCACAAAAAATAAGCCCTCATCTTGTCCAATCGACGAAAAAGTAAAAAGGCTTTTGGTCTTAGAACACGGTGACAGAAAGCAATTTTTGTTTAAGAAAAATGTTATTAACATTTCAAAAATATAAAAACATGAAAAAAAAACACAATACAAAATTTGGTCTCCCCGTAAATTGCATCGACCTATAAAATAAAGTTCATATGTCAAATTTCTTATACTGCAAACGCTGTATAAATAAACCCACCACAAATGGAGCAGTTACATTTTATTTATTTCTCCCCACTTTTAAAAATATTTAACAGTTTTTCTGTACATTATATAGTAAAATAAATGGTACTATTGAAAAAAAAATACGACTCGTACCGCAACAAAAAAGCTCTCATATGGCTAGATCAATAGAAAAATTAAAAAGCTATGGAAGGTGAAGATGGAAAAAAGAAAATAAAAAAAAAATGATAAATCTCTGGTCTTGAAGTAGTTAAAACTTAGTCGGGTTTCACCCGTTATTTTTAACTGGTTAAGCCTAAAAAAGGAGTGGAAATTAAGTGGAAGAGATAAATCAAAACTGCCGCAAAGGAAAACTGGCTTAGTTGCCCATAGACACCCAACCAGGTCTCTGCTTTCCTTTGCAGCGGTTTTGCTTTATCTCCCCCAGTGAGTGATAAGCTATTAACCCCTTGAGTGGAAATTTTCCGGGACGAGCTCCACTGCTCATAGTGACATAGCCCGGAAGATTTTCCGGGCTATGTATCACTATGGGAGCTGCAGAGCACAATGCCACAAGCTGTGACAGTGTGCTCTGCCTGCACAGTCCCACAGAGAACAAAGCAAGGGCTTTGAAAAACCAGCAGAAGATATTGCCGATCTGCCGGCAATCTCCTGCTTTGTTTACAGGTTGCCATAGAGACCATCGGCTTGTCAGAAGCAAGCCGATGGTCTCTGTGGCAGGGAGAGCTTGGTGCTTGTCTGTCAGAGGACAGCTAGGTACTAGCTCTTACAGCAGAGATCAGAGAAAACCTCCGATCTCTGCTGTGTTAACCCTTTACATGCTGCAGTCTATGTGACTGCAGCATGTAAAGGGCTGTCACTGCAGCATGTAAAGGGCTGTCACCATCGGACCCCCGGAATGTGATCAGGGGTCCTGATGAGTCCCTGTGGAAGTCCCCTAAAGGGACAAAAAAAAATTAAAAAAAAAAAAAAAAAGTTAAAAAATTATAAAAAAAATAATAAAAACACTTGTCTCCCTTAACCTTGTAAAAAATCAAAAATACAATCACACATGTGGTATCCGTGTGCGTCGTAATGACCCAGAGAAGGAAGTTAATACATTATTTAACCCCTTAATGACATGGCCCCTTTTTTTCTTTTTTCCCCATTCTTTTTTTCCTCCCCCCTGTTTAAAAAATCACAACTTGTCCCACAAAAAACAAGCCCTCATATGGCCATGTCAATGGAAAAATGAAAAAGTTATGGCTCTTGAGACGCAACTGAAAAATTAGTTTAAATTCAATGATTAGACCATTTTAAAAAACCTGCCCTGGTGGGCACGGCAGAGTGGTAGGAAACCCGCGACTCAAGGGGTTAATGGGTGTATACAGTTTTTGGGACACCCTGTAGATAGCGGCCCTCACCTCCTTTTAACAAATACTAACCTAGAGTTATGAATCTTGTAGTTATGTCCGATTTCCCCACACGTGTGTGTTATGTCTATGAAATACGGAGGCCTGTGTGATTTTTGGCCACTTGACAAAAATGGCCAGTGGGGGTCTACCGGCAACCATACATTTACAGATTGTCCCCCGATCCCACCACAAATGATGTCTATGGGCAGCTTTAGAGCAAGTAATGACTTTACACTGCAATCTTCTAATCATATTGACAACAGCATGAGTGTCAAAACCCGTAGCTCCGCTCCCGGCAATCACACTACGGCGTCTCCTCATTACCGGCGTAATTTAATAAAATCAGTTTGTAGCAATATTGACATTATTCAGAACGACTGTGTGTTTTCCGCTGGTGAGGATCTCATTTTTGGAATAAATGAGCCTTGTATTTTTGGAGAGTGACAAGAAAATTTAGCAGTCAACTTTTACGATTGTTACAGCAGGACAAGATTAATGCGCGGTGACAATGCTGTGCGCGGCTTAACGATCATTGCCGTACCTGCGGAGAACATGTGGGACAGTAATAAAATGTGGTGCGAGAACAGTGTGCGTTTAACAAAGGCTGAGAGAGAATCGGGAGGCAGGAAGATGAATGTGTGCAGGACGGGAAGAGGCGACTAGTCAGATCGCACCTACTGTACAATCCAATTGTGCTTGAAGCAACCCCTCCGTTTTCTGTCCCGGGACTAGAGAGGATATATTTCCTGCAGTCGTTCTTCTCTGCCATCCACCAGTATCGGTTCCCGTTTTTGGCTGTCCAAGATGACCGACGCAATACTTCATACTACCCAATCCCTACAGTGCATTGTCATGTTAGACTACCAATGCCCTATACTTGCTCTCTGATTGGCCAGAGTTGCCCACGTGATTAGCACTGACCAGAGAACTGTGCACAGTGTGCATTAGGTAGTTAGAAAGTTCTTGTAGCCATCTTGGATAGATGAAAACAGTGGACTTGATGTGTGGCAGAGAACAACGACTTCAGGTAACAAAAACACCTTCCGTCTGGGACAGAATTTTGTCCGAAGACCGAAGGGCTGTTTTAAGTTAGAATAAGTGTTGTGCAAAGGACAGAAAATGTTGTGGAAGTCAATTATGTTTTATGCGGTTGCTGAAATGGAGATAAAATTGAGCCCTGGGGAGGAACTAAAGGGTTTTTTTCACAATCAGAAAAATTAAAAATTCTGATATACTCCCCCCCGTTGCTCTGGAGTCAACTTTTTGGAGTCACATGACTACAGTGGCCAACTGGTGATTTTTTGCTGATAGTGACATGCCATCAATAGGCGGTGATTGGCAATCATAATGAAATGATGTTAATGTAGGTTGTCCAAAGAATTAAATCTCCAGTCTAGCAGTTACTAACAGAGGCTAATGGCAGAGAAACAAAGCAGACAACCCGTTTAGATTAAGTCCACACACAGCGGCAATTTTCCACTCCAACATCTGCAGCAAACTCCACATCTGTTAGGGTGCCTGCACACGAACGGAATTCCAAGCGCGTTATTTTAGGCACATTATCTGCCCCAGACCGCAGCCAATATACTCCTATGAGGATCCGCAGTTGTCCCCAGACGGACGGATTTGTATCGCGTTTTTTCACGCGCGTGAAAAAATCTGCGACCTGTTCTAATTTGGGTCGGATTCTGCGCGTGAAGCCTCCAATACAAGTGAATCGGTGCGTTTTTTCACGCAGTACATCCGCAGTGCAGCTGCGGATGGAGTCACTGGTTGCTATGACTACAGGAAGTAGGCATGGTAGGAGGCGTCCCAACACACAGCACAGAGCTTCACAGGCAAATTTGTAGAGGGAGATAGGTAGTATTTCTTGCCAATGCAGGATCTAAGAATGCAAAATCTGTAGTAATGAATTCCTCTTGTGAATTTTTTTGCAGTGACTGAAATAAAGTCACGCTGGAGAAGCGCCTGAAAAAAGTTACATGGATCAACCATGCCCACAAAGACATCAATAATTTAACGGTGCTCGCACAAGCAAGAGGGACAAAACGGAGTCTGGGTGTTGGTTTTTAAGCTTTCCAAGGAATGGGCAGTTCTCTAGGGGTTGGGTTTACAATAAGGGGTGTCTGTTGGTTTTTCTGCGCGTTTTTTTCCACAACACATCCGCGTATATCCGCACGTGATTTTTCACGCATCCGCACCTATCCGCAAGCACATTTGGGTACCATACGCGCGTGAAAATCCGCTAGCGGAATCCGGAACGCTCGTGTGCAGGCGGCCTTAGCGCCGGTTCATGTCTATGTCAGAAGCACCATTTGTCCTCTGGTGCATGCCGGCACAAAATCCCAGACGAAACACCGTAGCATGCTGAACCATTTCATAGAGCATGGTATATTAGGCTGAAAAAAGATATATGTCCATCCAGTTCAGCCTGTTGCCCCCAAATGTTGATCCAGAGGAAGGCAAATAGAAGGCAAATTAAAACAAAACAATGAGGTTGAAGCCAATTTTCCCCCATTTAAAGGTAAACAAATTGCTTCCTAACTTCAAACGGGCAGCTAGAATAATCTGTATGTTAACAACCATTCTGAAGTAATTGGTGATTATAATTAGAGATGAGCGAGCATATTCGCTAAGGACAATTACTCGATTGAGCATTGCCCTTAGCGAGTACCTGCCCGCTCGGAAGAAAAGGTTCGGCTGCCGGCGCGGTTGAGGGTTAGTTGCGGCAGTGAGCAGGGGCGAGCGGGGGGGAGAGAGGAAGAGCGAGATCTCCCCTCCGTTCCTCCCCACAGCTCCCTGCCGGCAGCCGAACCTTTTCTTCCGAGCGGGCAGGTACTCGCTAAGGGCAATGCTCGATCGAGTAATTGCCCTTAGCGAGTATGCTCACTCATCTCTAATTATAATATGTAGAAACATGAGCTTAGGCAGCACTCTAGAGATAGGAAGGACTTCAGAGAAAGCTTTATGGTGAACTAATCAGGTGAGACATCATTTTAGTATTGATTCACCCTAACGTATCTGGGCCCCCCAATGGGAACTCTGGCACAGCCACAGGCCTGGAGTGCGTTAACGTTGGTTACCAACCCTGGTCCTTCAGACATCCAACAATGGAGAGCATCAATGGGGGGCCGAACATAGAATTGGAAGAAACAACTGCAATTGATCTGATCCATCCGGTGAACCTCCCCCTCAGAGGGATTTCACTGCCTTGCTGGATTAGGGGTGCACTCTGCAGAGGCACCCCTGTGAAGTAAGTACTTCACCTGCAATTTATGGTTTTACTACCTGGAGCGCTGGGATTTTTTGTATGGTTAGACCGTTCCTTTTACTTGATTATATGATGTAATATTGTATCGCTCAAGAAAGGCATTCGGGCCCCTCTCGTACTCTTTCATCCAGTTCGCCATCACCACGTCCTCAGGCAGAGAGTTCCATAGTCTCCCTGCTCTTACAGAAAAGAACCCCTTCTATGTCAGTGTAGAAACCCTCTTTCCTCTAGACATAGAGGGCGCCCCCTTGTTACAGTCACAGTATAAACAGATGATGGGAGAGATTTCTGTATTGTCCCCTGACATATTTATACATAGTTATTAGGTCGCCACTCAACTGTCTTTTTCCCAGGGTTAATAATCCCAAATTTGATACCCTCTCTGGGTATTGTAGTCCGCCCATTCCGTTTATTAGTTGTCCACCTGTAAGCACCTGTGGCTATAGAGCCTGGGCTTTCTATGCTCATACATACATTTACTTACATTATTTGGGATACAACACCAGTGATGAAGACTGCACATGCATGTTTTGCCTTGTGGGCTCATACAGAGGGGCGTAACTAGTGCCGTAGCAGCTATAGGGACTTCTATGGAGCCCGAGTCTCAAGGACGACCCAAACTGCCAGGTGTGGCCCAACAGCCCGGTCTGTCCTGAGAGGTTTACTGTAGGAAGTCGCAGGACAGGTCCTGATTTCTCCCCGTCTCCTGCTCTCAGTACAGTACTGTGCTGCATGGCATGAAGCGAGGGTAGAAGTCAGGCTATGCCATGCATGCTGCAGCATGGCGTCCCGCAGTAGTGTGAATGATAAAAACTGTTCTGCCGCTGCATTTCTTGCACCGGCTTTGGCGGTCATTATTCCTGAGTATGCCCCAAAGGGGTCATTATTACTGAGTGTGGGCATTAAAGGTGGCATTATTACTGAATAGGGGCATAAAAGAGGAGATTACTGAGTAAAAGGGTATATTATTACTGTGTTATGGTAAAAAGGGGTGTATTACTGAGTGGGATCTTATTATTCAGCTCGCCTGACTTGCGTATTACAATAAGTAATAGCATTCCCTGTAACAGTACAGTTCTCCAGTATATTTCCTAAGAACATGATATATCTCTGGTATTACCATGCCATTGCCGGGCCATAGGGTGCGTCCCTACACACGCTGGCACTGTCGGCATTGACTAGACAATGTAAGACTCCACATGGTTACACTTCGTTTGACAAAGGGAATAGTAAACCCAGATATCAATTTACTCATATATTTCCAGGAGGATAACAGAGGAATGCTGCAGTTCAAAGAAAAGATTCTCCAGAAGGAGAAATCCAATTGTAGAGACCATCTGATACGCCACAGACAGGTGTAAGATGACATTGCTGTATTAACACCTTGACTTCATTCACATTCCTTCAAGCCAACACTGACCTGTATGTCATCCTCTTTCGGAGGCGGGCTGGCATGATGCATGAAGATACGCTGTGGAAGGTTCCTTCTGTTCTGGGAGAAGCATTCCTCCAGCTGACCGTAGACCATGTCATGTAATCTCTGGACTTCCTGCAATTCCTCATCCTCCAGCTTCTTGTCCATCAGGTATTCTATCTCGGCTATGTGGTACCCATCAAACAGGCCTCTCTGAAGTACTCGGAAACGTCTTCTTCCAACTGTCTCCACCAGTGACCGACCATCCGGCAGATAGTCCAAGTGCTGGATCTCCAACATACAGCCGTAGTCTGAAAAGCTGTTCAAGTCAACAATCACAATCAACTAATCATAAAGTATCCCCCAGTGATCAGTAACCTGTTGGGAAACCTGGTAGTAAGTGCTCACTTTCTCTACAGCACACCCACAGGAGAAATTAAGCATTACACAGTGGCCATTCATATAAATGGGTTGCCTGTGTGATTGTTCTCAAGTAATCTTGTAGATAGGATACCTTTTAATGGCTAACAAAAATACATGATGTTAATGCGAGATTTCAGACCTCACAGGGTCCTTCATCAAGGCAAAGTGAAATGGATCTGAAGAGGCACGCATATATATGCATACATACTTAATACAAGACACAGACAAGGTGGGATTAATTTGCACTTAAAAGACTATAACAGAAATACAAACAGATGAAGGTCCCTGAATTAGTGCTGAGAGATCATCAGGTCAGCGGTGTTATCTGTGCTATTGAGGTCTCATACTTCCCAGTCGGGCATGAATCCCCTAAAAGAATTTAGGCCTCTGTTGAAAGTGACAAAAGTTGGTATAAATTTGTATTCATGTATTTTTGTTAGCCATTAAAAGCTATCATATCTACAAGATTACTTGGTTTCTCTTACTGAGAACAATCACACTTTGCTCTACTGGCTACACAGTAGCAAACCTTTTTTGGGGTTGTCTGTGTAAGGTTAGAAAGGTCAGGTCCTCCAGAGAGAGAAATGCTCTTTATACCCTCTTCTCCACTCTGGGGAAGAGATTAACCCTTTCCAATCCAATTTGTATTCTGGTTTTCCTATGGGCCTTACTCTTTTTCTGCTGTTATAAAACGGCGCTATATGCTGGCTAAAGCCAGTACTGCATGAGGTGACATGTTGGATAGGCTCCGACAGCAGAGAGGCTGGCAATATATAGTAAGAGAATCCCGACAGATGTATTCCAACATCAGAGCTGTACAACCTTAAATCATAATTAGAGATGAGCGAGTGTACTCGGAAAAGCACTACTCGCTCGAGTAATTTGCTTTATCCGAGTATCGCTGTGCTCGTCCCTGAAGATTCGGGTGCCGGCACGGAGCGGGGAGCTGCAGGGGAGAGCGTGGAGGAACGGAGGGGAGATCTTTCTCTCCCTCTCTCCCGCCCGCTCTCCCCTGCTCCCCGCTGCGACTCACCTGTCAGCCGCAGCGGCACCCGAATCTTCAGACCTGAGCACAGCGATACTCGGATAAAGCACATTACTCGAGCGAGTAGTGCTTATCCGAGTACACTCGCTCATCTCTAATCATAATGTCTTTAGACGTCAGACAGTGGATTGGAAAGGGTTAAAGCAGCTCACCAGTCCTGGACAAAGATAGCTGCACCGCTTTTCTGACTGATAGACTGCCTATGCATACTAATGGACAGCGTGTAAGACACTACATGCTACTCTAACTGGCAGCTGCAGCTCACACACGAGCACTGGCCAATCTTTGTAGTGTCTTAGACTAATGATACGTATTAATGCACAGTGTAGATCAGGTAGTCAGAGAAGCTGCTGCAGACATCTTTGTGTATCCAGGAACGAAGGGTCACTTTATCACACTCCGTCAAAAAAATCCAGCCCCTAGAAAGAGTTGTCGTTTTGTTGCAAAAATCGGCATGCAGTTACATCTCAGAGAGATATGCAATTGATTAGTTGTGGCGTGATCAGTTGAACGGTCTTGTCACCTGAAGCCCAAAAAGTGGTTCCCCTCTTGGCCTATAAAAGGCTTTCAGAGGCTCTCTGTGTGTAGGAACTTATTTTTCGCTTGTGTGGAGCAGGCTGACTACTAGACGCCTCTATGACGTAGTCAAATAGCTTTTGCCCGGTTAACAGAGTTTGAGAAGGGCCGCATCATTGGAATGCGAGAAGCTGGATGGTCATATGGATGAATTGCCGCCACCTGGGCCGTTCTGACCAGACCAATTGGGAGGTGTTGGGAGCAGTAGATGCGCAAGGGAATGCACAAAAGGCGACCAGTCAGTACAACAGGGTACTGGAACATCCATGCCACCCGTATCACATCTTGTTTCCAAGCTAGAGGCGGTACAGCAGGGTACTAGAGCCCCCATGCCCACCTGTATCACATTTTGTATCCAAGCTAGAGGCAGTCAGCAGGGTAGTAGAGCTTCCATGCCCACCTAGATCACATCTTCTATCCAAGCTAGAGGCGGTACAATAGGGTACTAGAGCCTCCATGCCCGCCTGTATCACATCTTGTATCCAAGCTAGAGGCAGTACAGCAGGGTACTAGAGCCTCCATGCCTGCCTGTATCACATCTTGTATCCAAGCTAGAGGCGGTACAACAGGGTACTAGACCCTCCCTTGAAGGGGTCAGTTTTCTGCAATAAATTCTCCTTTTGCTATACTGTAATCACTTACTACATGTTTCCCTGAAAATAAGACAGTGTCTTATATTAATTTTTGTTCAAATAGGTTTAACTTTTTTACATGTATAGCTGCCTGGACACTATTTAAATTGACTTTTTAAATTAACTGTTAGCAGGGCTTAATTTTGGAGTAGGGCTTATATTTCAAGCATCCTCAAAAGGCCTGAAAAATCATTTTGCATCCTCAAAAATTCTGGAAAATCATGCTATGTCTTATTTTCTGGGTATGTCTTATTTTCAGGGAAACAGGGTATTATCAACGTTACAGTCACACAGAGAAACTCTTATCCAATTCCGACAGCTCCTTCTAGAGGATGGATAGCTTTTGACAGTGAGTGTATCTGGAAAATACTATTATTTCAGAGTTCCCTAATAAGGAATATGACTAAGGGTTTTCTGAATAGTAAATAAACCCCTTTTTAAAGGCATATGGCCATCACAGAGATGGCCTCCACTCAAGACCCAAAACAAAGAGGGGGCAACTCCTTTTCTGGCAGCCCCAAGCTGTCTTTTTTCACATGGATGGCCACTCATCTGTTAGGCAACACTGCAAAGTTTTTGCTGCCCATGGCTTCTTCCAGCAAAGTCAGCTATTTACTGGGTGTGCCGGGACTGGGGCCTGATGGGGTCTTTTTGAGTGGTACTGTCTCTGATGCGACAACCCAAGTTTATGAACAAGCAATGTGTGCAGAATACTATGTAGTGTAGCTTGTGCATTGGCTTGCTGGATCAACCTGGAAAAGTTTGTAAACTACAACCACTCAAGAGGGAAGCCCTATTATTAACAGTCCTACTATCACTGTGCCGTTGCCAGTGGTGCCAGATGCAGGGCCCAGAGCAACACATCACGGACTGACCTACTTACTCTATGCAGAAAGTAGCATGAATAATGCTGGAAGAGGTAATGTTGCAGTGCATAACAGAGATGACGGGGTCGCCAAGCTTACTATAATACTGCCCCCTAATGGAAGAAAGAAGGTGTAAAAAGTCTCCTTTCTATATATTTGTATGTGTTACCGCATAGCTGTATAAAATGATGTGAGTTTCTGGGACAATATAAATAAGCATTGAAGCAGCGTGTAATCAGTACCTCTTGCCGCTCTCATATAAACACATCCCAAAGCTCCTGGTGCCAGTTTCAAGGCAGCGACGCATCATAAGGCGATAACGCGGTTCAAACACATGGAGAGGACAGGGGACTCCAGGGAAGGCCACAGTGCAGACGAAGATTGGCACATTGCTAACCAGACTGAAAGAAAGCAGAAGGAACAATAATTCAGGAAGTTCTGTGTGACAAATGACATTGTAGAGAGTTTCTTTCATAAAATAAGACCAAGAGCCTTAACTCCTTCAGTGGCAGGTTTATTATTACCATGTCAGCGCAGCAAGCCTTGGAGATTTTCCTGAGGTAATTCGAAGTACCAAACGTATACAGTGGCACAAAAACAGTGTCCTGGCCAGCATTTCAGCAGTAGAGCTGTCCACGGAAATCTTTCAAGTTTAACTGCATGGTCAGTGCAGTGGAGATTTTCCGGGCGTGCCACTAAAGGGGTTAAGGGTCAGCTCCCTCTTCTCGATGTAAGGAGATCAGTCTATGAATGGTTATAGTTGGGAGACCCAATTACAGATTTTCCAAAGTGGCATGGTTGCAAAAGTTAGCCCTCTGCACATCAATCATTACACTTACTAATGTTCATCACAAGGGCAGGATTTTATGTGGGATTTCTCAGTGGAGTATTTTACAGCAATGGTCCATATTAAAATTGAAAAAACCCTCCTGAAAATGTCTTTTTTATTGTAGATATTGAATTTATTTCTTAAGCATACATAGTTGGCACACAACTTAGGTGCCATAAAGAGGACACTAAAAGGCAGCTGAGTGGTGTGCCACTTTTTAGGTTTTTTTAAATATTTTATAAAGCCACTTAAATGCTGCAGACAGCAATGACCACAGCATTTGACAGCTTAGGGCTGCATTCAGACGAATGTATATCGGCTCGGTTTTCACGCCGAGCCGATATACGTTGTCCTTGTGTGCAGGGGGGGAGGATGGAAGAGCCAGGAGTAGGAACTGAGCTCCCGCCCCCTCTCTGCCTCCTCTAAGCCCCTCTGCACTATTTGCAATGGGGAGAGGCGGAACAGGGTGGGGCTAATTCGTGGAATTGATGGAAGAGTCAGTTCCTGCTCCTGGCTCTTCCATCCTCCCCCCCCCCTGCATACGAGGACAACGTATATCGGCTCGGCGTGAAAACCTAGCCCATATACATTCGTGGGAATGCAGCCAAAGAAGCAGGGTTGTTTAATCAATGGCCTAATTAGGTACAGACAAGTGCTCATCTACGCATAAGTGACAATTAGCCAGTATGATTTCTGATTGATAAAGCATGTGATATGAACAAAAATCAATGACAACTAGAGATGAGCAAGCACGCTCGGATAAGTCAGTTACTCGAGCGAGCCTCACTCTTCTCGAGTAACTGCATTCTTGTCCGAGTGTGCTCTGGAGGGTGGCGGGATAGAGCTGTGATCTTGGTCTTGTTTCAAAGCCAAGATTCTTGGCTTGTAGAAGTCGAGCCTTTAGCAGCAGCTCCCTCTGTAGTCACAATGCTGCTTAAGCTGAGCCAAAACAATATGACAGTATTATCCTTTTCCCATTGTCCAATCACAGCTTGAAATAATCAATTAGGTGGAAAAGGATACATTAGAAAAGCTACAAGCACTCACGATTTCTCAATGACTGCCAGCTGAGCCTGCAAGTTCAGGTGCAGTGTGACAATTAACTGCAAATCCCAGGAATTACCTGGACTCATGTAGTAGTGCCCTACAGCTGCTATTACAGCAGCGCTATTAACGCTAACGTAATAGCGCTAATTGCTTGACTGCAGAGTCAGCCTGGCAATTGTTGGGAAAATGTGAGCACTAGTGATGGCCACTAGTGCTTGTGTAATATTCGCCTAAGTGATGATGTCTACAGCTCATAATACAGTACTTGAGTTCAATATTTTAACAGCATTTACAATGACCAGAAAAATGATGATAATTACAATCACAATAATCTGCACAAGCCCCTTCAGCTTAATAAAAAACCACAGCTAAAACATTTTTTTTTTGCGGATTATACTTCCTAACCCTCTATAGCACACACACACAAACAGTAGTATAATAATAATAATAATATAATGTCATGGAAGACATTATACCTTAGTACTGAGCAGTGTAGAGGTCATTGCAGTAGCTGTAACACAGCAAATAACGCACCGCTTGCTCCACAACAGCAGCGTGTTTATGTGAATCTTTGCTTCTGACTCTCTCCTCCTCCCCACTTCCTTCTCTTGAAGACAATGGAATGAAGAACACATTTGCCACATGTGGCAGATGTTTCCTTTATCCCAGCGAACAAAAAAAAATTCCCTGCTGCACCTGCCACATCTGTGACAGATGCAGCAAAGGAATTCTTCATCCCTGCGGGGAATTAAGAATTCCCTCCTCACAGCAGTGCAGGAGAAGAGCCGGCTGGACGCTGCTGAGCTCCGGCAGCTGAAGAAAGGGGAGTATAGATTTTATTTTTAGCACCATTTTTTCTTGTTTTTCAGAGAAGGGCTTATATTTAAAGCCCTTCCCTGAAAAATCAATTACTGGATGCCGGCAGCTTGATCGGCTACTGCAGCCGTCATTTGTGACAGCTGTGGTAGGGAATTCTTTATTTTCCGCAGTGATGAAGAATTTCTTTGCTGCATCTGTCACAGGTGTGGCAGGGAATTCTTTTTCCTGGCGGGGATGAAGGAATCATCTCCCGCATGTGGCAGATGTGTTCTTCATCCCCATGGGGACATGCTAGCAGCGGAGAGGTAAGTATTGTTTTTCACACTAAAATTCTTGTTTTTCGGGGAAGGGCCTATATGTAAAGCTTTTTCCTGAAAAACAATTCAGGGGTGCCGGCAGACCATTGCCTTCAATGGAGCCGCCGGCAGCAGCTGCGGCTCTATTAAAGGCAATGCACAGACCTGCATTCACGAGTGTTTTTGCACGTACATAGGTGCGCACTTTTGTACGCACAAAAACACGATCGTGTGAAGCCACCCAAAAAGGGACTTTTCAACATGAAAATATCATTGTAGGTAAATAAAGTGACTTGCAATTTTGCTAGTTCCCACATTAATTATTATATTCAAATAAGTTTTTTTGGGTTTTCTCAGTGCAGTGTTTTACAGCAATGATCCAAGGTTATTTACCTGAATCTGTGTTTTTTTCTGGACAAAAAAAAAAAAATATATATATATATATATATATATATCACAGCCCTCATCTACGTCATATGAAAATCGGAAATATCCTCCTGAAAAGGTCTTTAATATTGTAAATATGTAAATATTGATTTTATGTCTCAAGCATACAGTTGGCAAATAACTCTAATGCGATCAAGTAGACATTAAGGCACCCGAGGTGAGGATATTAAAGGCACCTGAGTTGCCTCCTTTTCTTTATTTTTCCTGTAAAGCCACTAGGGCTCGTTAGTTCTCACATTAGTTATTTTATTGAAATAACTTTTGGGAAAATGATTGATTATTTAAAGAGGTTGTGCCAAGATGGTATCTCTTGTTTATATTAGGGTATATGAATGTCATAACAGGTTCCGCCTGCTTGGGCCCCCCCTATGTCCTAGAACAAAGAGCTGCTCAATAAGAGCAGCTCCCATCCTGTTGGACTTTCTGCCGTCCTGATATTAGAAAATGGACAATTGTGTGAATTGCCACCCTGTAACACTACAATTCCCTGCAACAACTGCTGCAGGGGAAATGTCAGGCTGGCCGTGACTTCCCCCAGTCGAGCGCTGATCACCCCAAGCCCCGCATTCTCGGAGGGGTTGTGCATCTTGGCCCATGCCCTTTATGGGCAAGTTCAGGCACATGAAATAATTGTGTTACAGGCGGATTCTGACTCGATACAGCATCGTACAAACGCAACACTAATAAGCGAAATGCAGTACCATGATGTATTCTTCTATCAGTAGTTACAAAACAAAGACAGCCCTAGGACAAGCCTCGTGCCAGTCTAAGCGCGAAGCCATTGTGCACTTTTGGTTCGCCACTCAGTTTCAGCTGGCATAAACATCATCTCCGGTTCGCTCACTTCTCGTTGCGCCCAAACGCTCTACACTCAGTGTCTTACATAGGAATATAGAGAAGTGAGCGATACTCGGCGATGATCTGCCTGTTTAAACATTCTGCACGACCGCGAACAGTCAACGGTGACGTCACTTGCTCATGCGGTCGTTGATAAGAGTATTGCCCTGTGTAAAAGGGGCATAAGACATCTATACAGTGTGCAGCTAGAGCACCCTTGGCTGCTAGGACCGGCTGAGCGCACACGCCTAGACCCAACCGCAGACATCAGAGCGAAGCGAATTACATACAGGTACAGGAATCTTCAATTTCAGGCCCAGGAGTCAGCGCAAGGTCATGAAAAGCACATTAATTACAGCAGAATTTCTAAGGGTAAATTTCTAATTCCACCTGCCGAGGCTCTATATCAGCAGAGTAATTACGGAGGGGCCCACAATTAGTGATCTCTGTTATTCCGTTAAGCTACTCTTGCTATAGTAATTATCTTTCCTTCAAACCGCCGCATTCATTTTCAAGAAAGAACATGCAGATCAGCAGAACAGAGCTGTTTTTATGTGCCGCAGTCATAGTTTTTAATTTACATAGATTTAATGATATTGTGATGATGGAGGAGATGATTAGCAAATTGTGGCTGCTCAAAGGGGCTGTGCCAAAGCAGAAAAACATGGCTGCCCTCTTATAGAAAAGTGGCACACCTGTCCGTAGGTTATGTCTAGCATTGCAGTCCAGCTCTATTGAAATGAATGGTGCGGTTCTGCAATACCCCACACAACCTGTAGACGGATGTGATGCTTTTTTTTTTGGAAGGAAGTAACCATGTTTTTAAGAATTCTGGATCTCTTTTAGCCCCTCAATGGTAGACCCATTTTAGACCCCGATGACCAATCAATTTTTTCAGGTTTTTTTTGTCCAAAGTCGGCCATGAAATTTACCGCGGATTGAAAATAGCCCTCGAAATTCAACTCTGAGACTAGTCCAGCAACTTGGTGCATCACAAAGGACATGTCGGCGAGTGCTGAAATCTCTGAATCGGTAACCATACGAGGGCAAGAACTAAAAGAGCTTGACAAAGCCAAAACACGTACATTACTGTATGTGGTTGACTGCTAGAGGAGTTTTGGATTTAGTGCAGTACTTTGATGGACAAAGTGTGGTTTAGTTAATCAGGTCACGTGAATTTACAGAATACGAGGCACTGCTCTACTGAAATTCCCCACCTGACTCATGAACCACCATTGAACGGCTAGAAGAAAGGCATTTGGTGCACAGTGTCAGGAATAGTGGGCTCCATTTTTTACACTAAAATGAAGCAAACAGAAGTTTTGGACTTACCTGAAGGGGTGCCCCCCCCCCCTGTGTTGCTCCCCCGTCGTACCCGGTTACGACAAGAATCTTCTTTTCTTCTTGTCGGGTCGCAGCAGCTCTCGTCGGCGCGGGAACGAGCCTCTTCTCATCCGCGCATGCGCATTTCTTCTCTCTGCAGCCGGGACCGATATCAATCTCCTTGTGTGAGGGGGGGGGGAGGGGGGAGGATGGAAGAGCGATGAGCAGGAACTGAGCTCCCGCCCCCTCTCCGCCCCTCTGCACTATTTGCAATGAGGAGAGGCGGGATGGGGCGGGGCTAATTCTCGGAAATTAGCCCCGCCCGCGCCCCACCTTCTTTCATTGCAAATAGTGCAGAGGGGCGGAGAGGGGGCGGGAGCTCAGTTCCTGCTCCTCGCTCTTCCATCCTCCCCCCCCCTGCACACAAGGAGATCGTATATCGGTCCTGGCTGCAGAGAGAAGAACTGCGCAGACGCGGATGAGAAGAGGCTCGTTCCCGCGCCGACGAGAGCTGCTGCGGCCCGACAAGAAGAAAAGAAGATTCTTGTCGCAACCGGGGACGACGGAGGAGCAACACGGGGGGGGGGGGGGGGCACCCCTTCAGGTAAGTCCAAAACTTCTGTTTGCTTCATTTTCCATGCACAATGTATATTACAAAGTGCATGGAAATGGGCAAACAGAAGTAATGACATGCAATGTTTCTGGCCGGACAACCCCTTTAAACGAGCGTGCTCGCTCATCTCTAATGGTAATCTAAATTAGGCCAAAAGTATTTTTAAAAACTGCTTAACTTTTAGTTCATTCAAAACTAAAAAAAAAGTACCAGTTATAGTCAGAAGGTTTTGGAGCGTGACCCATTTAATCGACTACAGACTATAACGAATGACTTACTTGGACATCTCAGCAATTTCAGTAAGATGAATCTGCTTCCTGTCAGCCATCTCTGAAGGAAATAGGGTCATCATAAGATCTTGCAGAACAGCAGTGATCGGATAAGACCCCACCTTCAGGAACTGCAAAAGAAAAGACCGTAAAATCTTTAACTAATGGTATAGTGCAGGTCACAGCATAAAAAGAACATTGAAGTGAATATCCACCTCTTTTAAGCACTGCTTGCATAGAGGGCAGTAAGGCTGATGGTCCAAGCAACGTTCCAAGCATTCCCTACAGAAGGTGTGTCCACAGGGGGTGGTGACCGGCTCCAAAAACATCCTGCAAACACACAGTTAAATGGTAAAACATTATTAATAAAGTTTTTCAAAATGTATCTTTTCTGGACTAAAAGTTTGAAAGAGAAGGCGAACGGTCCAGCTGCCTACACAGCAAAAAACCTTTCCTGCAAGGGTTTTAGTGATGCCAGCCCCCATCTTGCTCTCTTGCGCCACATATTCTACCATCACTTTTACATGTGTAGCGCAACATTTTAAAGAAAAGGATTATTTAGGGACTTTTACTATTGATAACCCATCCTCAGGATAGGTCATCAACAGTTGATCGTCGGGGAGCCGTTACCACTCTGGATTCTCGCCGATCAACTGATCGCCCAGCCTGCTGTCAGTGAGGTGGGCTGGACGTCATCAGTGGTCAGGGCCGGAAGTGTAACAACTGGCTTTACTCCCATTGAAATCAACTGGAGTGCTGCCTGACTACAATAAGGAGACAGAAGTGTAATAGAAGGCATCGCTCCCATTGATATCAATGGAAGCAAGGTCAGCTATTACACCTTCAGCTCTGACCATCGATGAGAATATTCAACCCGCTGTACTGACAGCGGGCCGGACGATCAGCTGATCGATGGGGATCCAGGGCGGCGAAATCCACCTGTCAACCTGGCTAGTCATTGAAAGACAAACAACTGCCTGGATAATTAATCAACCAGCGACTATTTTTAGGTTAGCTGAAACAAAGAGACTAGTGACAAGTGAACAAACTGCTGGTGGCTGTGTGTACGCAAAACTACTGTCAGTTACATTCGCTTAACGGAGCGATTATTTGGGCGATAGTTGATCCGTGTAAAACCACACTTACTTCTTGGTTACTTTTTAGCTCAGTTCTGTTAGGAGAAAGCAGTTGTCGGTGACTATGATTTATAGCTTTAGTGTCTAATTTGAAATAGTCTGAGACACACCTCGTTTCATCATTGGTTCAGGCTGCCTCCCTTGCAGTGGGGGGGGCGTGTCCCAGACTACTCCAGATGAAACACTGTAGCTAAATCATAGTTACAGATCATAGCACGGTTCTAATGGAACTGAGTTAAAAACAAGGCAAGAGGTAAGATCTGAAGAAAAATATATAACAGGTTATTGTCCCTTGTAGGTACCGACTGTACTTCTCAACCTTGAGCTTCTGAGTGGCGGATCCCTTTAACCCCATAAGGACGTGGCCTATTTCGTCCATAAGGACGCACAAATTCATTTGGGGGGGGGGGGGGGGGTTTCTCCACTTTTTAAAAGCCATAACCTTATTTTTCCATAAACACGGCTACTTAAGGGCCTGTTTTTTGTAGTTTTTATTGTTACCATTTTGGGGTACATATAATGTATTGTAAAACTTTTAGTAACTTTTTGGAAGGCAGGGAGAAACATCAATTCTACCATTTTTTTTTGTTTTTTTACATCATTAATCATGCAGGAAAAGTGACATGATAACTTTTTTCTGCGGGCTGGTACGATTACCACGATATCAAAATTACCTTTTTTTAGGTTTTTCCTCTTTTACACAATAAAAACCCATTTTGGAATTGTATTTTAATTTTTTGAATGCAAAAATTAGATGCATCCAAGCCCCAGAGCTCTGTGAAGGCTTGTTTTTTGCGAGACAAGCTGTAGTTTTTATTGGTACCATTTTGGGGTCCACAAAGCTTTTTTGATCACTTTTATTGCGTTTTTTTGGGAGGCAAAATGAACAAAATAAGCTTTTTGCCTCTGTTTTTTAGGGTTTCTTTTGCTGAGCAGGATAAATAGTGTGTTCAATTTGTTGTACAGGCCCTTATGGATACAAGGATACCAAATATATGGGGGGGGGTCAACTTTTTTTAATGCAAAAATGGTAAAGTGCACAAAAAAGGTTTTCTTCTGTATCTGTGGGGGACTTGAACCATAAAAGCTATGATCACTACAATAGTGCATTACACTACTTCTGTACAGCAATGCTATAAATCGCTTAAAATAGTGATCGCAGGCCACGACAAGCTCCCATCCGCAATTATATCCCGAAGGGCCGATGACATCACATAGGGAGTGCGCTCCCTCTGTGAACCCTTTATATGCCACGATGTACACTGACCATGGCATGAAGAGGGTTAATAGCGGGCATCGATGGATGAGAATAGCGATCCCTGCTGCTGTAGTATGAATGCTGATTATCAGTCACAGCTGGCGCCTGCTGCAGGATGACGTGGACTCACTTCGGAGCACCTGCCATCCACAGGGTGTAAGTTTACGTCCTGTTGTGTTAATTGTCCCCCCCAGCCATGATGTAAGCTTACGTTCTCTGGCATTAAGGGGTTAATGAAGGTACCTATTAATTATTTTAAATAAAGCCTAAGGAGTATCCCATGGATCTGTACGTTAGAATAGAGGCACAGCATTCATACAGATGTAGCAAACGTTAAAGTGAACCCCTCATCACATTTTTAGTGCTTGTATGGACACTAACTTTTTGCACAGCGTGCCTTCATCTAATAGCCTATGTATGCATCAATTAATCATGTAATATACTTGCATTATTCCGTTTTTTTTTAGTTTTGTCACCGAAAATTGAGTTTGAAGTGATTGCCACTAGCAACTTTGCAATCCTGTTTCTCTAGTAACAGGGACATGGGGACACTGCTAGTTACTACATGCAACAGAGAGGAGGGCTTTCAGATTCTCACTTGCCGCAGTTTGGGCGATGCAGCATGGGAATTATGGGAAGTCCCCCGCAGTACAGTACTGGCAGAATGGCTGCTGCTGACACCCCATCACCTGTATGTGGATTGCAAACAGCAGAAAAATAGAAAAACCTATATGGAAAACTAAATTGATAGAGCTGAGTGCAAAAAAATAGCAGAGCAGCAGTCAATGATGACCGGGGCTGTTTTTGAAATTTTTTCTTAAATTCAGGTATGCTTTAGGCCCAATGTCCACGGGTGGATTCGATTTGCGGATCTTTTGGTCTGGAAAATAGAAGAAAAAAAAAAACGCAGCAGGCTTCATTTCACTGCGGATCCTGCACAGATGGCTTCCATTGAAGTTAATGGAAGGCGTCCAATACACAGCCCGACCGCAGGCTGCGGATTCCGTGAGAAAGCAGGGGTTAAAAATAAAATAAAAAACTCAACAGCTGATGTGCGCCGGACGCTGTTTCCGCACATCCGCAGTGGAGAAAAGAGAATACCCGCAGAAGACCCGGACAGATAAGTAGAAGTCCCGCAGTATCCTCGGCCACGGGCAGGGTCGGATACCGCTGCAGGGTCCCACATGCGGAAACCGATCCACCCGCGGACATGAAGCCTTAACCTTTTCCAATCCACTGTCTAACATCTGAAGACATTCTGATTGAAGCCTGTACAGCTCCGATGTGGCAAGACGTCCGGTAGGGTATTCTTATTGTATATTACTGGCTGCTCTGTTGTAGTGGCCTCCCCAGCATGTCATACAGCAGTACTGGCTCTAGCCAGCAGATGGCGCCATTGTATAACGGCAGAAAGAGAAAGACCCGTAGGAAACCCTAAATCCAAAATTGGATTGCAAAGGGTTAAAGAAATTTAATATCCGTGCATGCTGGAGTCATCAGGTATGTGCTGAAGCATCACAGAGTCAGGGTGACATTAGTTCTTATGGAGCTCGTTCCTCTTTGACTGGCATCTCCTTGGGCATTTGACGTCAGTACTAGCTACGCCAAAAATCGCACCCAGCTACGAATCCGTGACTGCAAGGATTATGCCCCATAACTCCAGATATGCGATTACCATGTAGCATATCTACATGTAAATCCAATTTATCACATTTAATAAGGCCATGTTAGAAATGCTATTTCCAAGTGAAAAGGCAGCATGCCATCAGTATAAGGCTAGTAATGGGATTATGGGTTCCTTTTTTAAATGTACCTGACTTTTCAGAATAGGATGCTAGGTACTGTATATGTACATGAGGAATAACACTGTGCGTGGCCATTATAGGACTAGTATTATGCATTTATCACTATTTCCCCTCTCTGTAGGCTGCATCTCCAGCTTTCATCTCGCTTTGGGATGGGTGAAGATTGCTGTTCTCAGGTCTTCTATACAAAGCACATGAAGAAAGCAGAAGACCCTGTTCTCTAACTTTCTGTAACACACGCAGACGTAACAGCAGCATGTAAGACTTTATACAGCAATTATGAGCAGCAACATAGATAACTCACCAGTCAGCTATAGGCACGAGAAAGAGAAAGAGAGACAGAAAGACACAGACCCCTGGTGGCCAGCATTTAAGTGATTTTTCGGGAAAAAAAATCATTTTAGGTAAACAAAGGGAGTTGCACTTTTGCTATCTATCACATAAGCACAAGTTGTTTGCAAAGTCAGTGATCATTTAAGTTAGCATTTTAAGCTTTCCCCACTATGATTCAGAAAACCACCACTTCATGTTTTCAATGGCATTTGAGGGGTTAAATGTAAATTTAAAGTTTGCTGCATCATTGCATGTAAAGGGCCACTCTGACAAAAACCAAATTGTTCCATGCCTGCCCCCTCACCTGATAACCTGTCACACTCTTTTGGTCTCCTCTGTGTATTCCTGATACTGTGCATTCCTGCACTGCAGTTCCCTGTCTGATGCAGCATCTTGATGGTAAGTTTTTTGATTTCCACATTAATACCATGATGCATCAACCCATCATCAGTTAAGGCTATACAATTTTTCTCTGAAGGGAAAACAGTTTAATTTTATCATTACCTTCTGTATTCACCTAAATAAGCTGCAAACCATAAGTATACTGTCAGGAGGATAAGCTGTGATCTCCTCTATTATACCTGTGTGACAGGAGCTGCGTAATCATTATCAGTAACTGTGGCAGGAATGCCCATATGCCCCTCAACACAGTTGCTGTGGTAGATCCACGTAACAGCATTACACAAACTGAGATATGGACTAGAAAATGTATCTAGAACCACTTAGCAAATCTGAGTTGGTCAGGATTGAGATCCCATGACCATCTGAGGAAAGAGAGGCAAGGAATTGCAGACAGAAAGAACTTATCAAGGTAACACTAGCTGACATATATACACTGGGGAATAGCTACTTAATTAATTTAGTTTAAAAAAAAAAACACTGTCCCTTTAAAAATGTTTTTATGGAAAACCAATATTCCAGTCTCATGATGAAAGATTTAAGAAAGTTTATTTAGAATACGTACAAAGTATCTTAAAGAGAGAAATGAGAAATAAAAAGGATAAGAATACCTGATTATGGAGATTCTTGCCAAGATGTAGTAATAGAATCTGTCCCTTACGCTGTGCTAGAGGCTAACTGCCAACAAAAAACACTTTACATATTGACTGGCCCATTACTGACCTGTCATTGAGGAGTTAGTATAATTAACACATTCTTAGTCATATTGGGTTGCTTTGGTTGGAGTTAGACAGTGACTTTTTGTGAGACAGACAAAATCTTGAAATCATATGAAGAAACCACTTCTCCACGGTCTAGTACAAGATGCATTCAAGGTATAGGAGCAGACAGAAACATGGGACACATTTTAGAAGACATGGACATTTTCCGGGATGAGCGAGACAGATGGTAGCATCATCCAGTGCACAGAACCCACATGGCACTGGCTGAAGGCAGAAGCATTTTCAATACTTCTAATGGTTACATTCACGTTCTCCGAATAGCGTGTTATCATCCCCTTCTTCACTTGTATGAAATAGGACACCCATCGACATTAATCGTCACTTGGGTTAGGACATGTGGTGAAGGTTTCATGGACCTAAAAAATGTGCACTGGTGGATTTGACAGTTCAAAGAAGGCCGAACGTCATGCCTCGGGTAAGCACCGGACGGTCGGACACCATGATTGCACAAGTTGAGCAAGTGGTTATGGAGGACCGCCCATTGATTGTAGAAGAGATTGCCTGTCAAGTCAGCATTTCGGTAGGATCTGGCCACACCATCCTGCGTAAAGACCTGAAGATACGGAACGTTTCCTCCAGTTGGGTGCAGCTACTGTTGACCGAAAATCACAAGGCTGGTGTTGGAAATACTTCAGGCAATCTTGACAAGTGATGAATGGTGCCTTCATTCCAACAACTGTCACAACGGATGAGATGTCGCTTTTCAATCCTGAAACCAAATTACAGTAGGAAGCACAGGCACTCGCCTCTACTAAAGAAATTCTGGGTTACCATCAATGCTGAAAAAAATGATGGTGGCCATGTTTAGGCATTACGATGACGGCTGCAACCTATGAAGACGTTTGGACGTAGAACTTCCTTCCTGCATTACAAGAAAGATGTCAGGAAAAGGCTACACATGGGGTCTTCCATCAAGACAACGCTTCTGCTCGATGGGCAGCCCTTATTCAGGGGTTTCTTCAAGGCAACAACTGGTTCCTCATTCTCCCTACTCACCAGACCTAGCACCTAGCGATTTTTGGCTTTTTCCAAAGGACACTCAAGTCCCATAGTTTTCCAGCTGTGCCATCAATGATTTTCCAGTGGGCAAAACAGACCTCTCAAGAAGCGTTTGCAATAGCCATGCCATCAGGGAGGGGCGGCTGAAAAATATGTATGCCAACAGGGTGAATATATTGAGAAATGGCAATACTCTCAGCTTTTCCAGGCCAACTAGTTTTTAAGAAAAAAAACTTAGGAGACCCTAGAACTTGAATGCATCTTATAATAAGCATGTGATGAGCCCTCAATGGAGAGGACCATCTGCAGTACAAATGAGTATAAGAGAGATTGGGGTGGACACATTCTAGTAGTTTCATAGTTTTGCTCATTTTAGGTAAATAAGGTTTTTAGAAACATAACTTCAAGCTCTGATCCCCATAATGGAAAGAAGTCTTCTGCATGTCAAATATAATGTATTAAGTTCTTATAAACTAATGGAATCTTTATATGGCTCTGTGATAAACATATTATTTGTTCGCGACCCTTTAGCATATCTCTGACTAGAGATGAGTGAGTATACTCGCTAAGGCACATTACTCGAGCGAGTAGTGCCTTAGCCGAATATCTCCCCGCTCGTCTCTAAAGATTCGGGGGCCGGCGGGGAGCGACAGGGGAGAGCGGGGAGATCTCCCTCTCTCCCGCCTGCTCCCCCCCGCTCCCTGCCGCAACTCACCTGTCACCGGCGCCGGCCCCCGAATCTTTAGAGACGAGTGGGGAGATACTCGGCTAAGGCACTACTCGCTCGAGTAATGTGCCTTAGCGAGTATACTCGCTCATCTCGATCTCTGACATCTAGTGCACATTGTACCCCTATGTACTCATGGCTCCTGCCAAAGGAGATAGACAGCTCTCCGGTGCATTAGCAGACGTTGGGTCCATGAGAAATATGAGCAATCTGTTTCACTCTACAAGGACGCGTCTCTGCGGTTTTGGCTTTTTGCATGGATTCCGGTTGCAACGATGAAACTCCTTTCTGCATACAGTTTCCAGGGAAACTTGCCAGCCTCTCCAAATCCCACTAAATGTGTCTCTAAATAGACTGAAGGACTGTCATGCTGCTCTGTAGAGACGGCAGAGAACATCGTGTAAAAATGATGGTTTGGAACTTGACGATATTAACCCTAGAAATGCTGCACACAGCAGAATCAACTCATTTATTTGTCAGTATTTCTATAGAACTATCATTTTCTGCAGCGCTGTACAAAACCGTAAATCGCTCACCCAAGCCCTTGTTCCAATATGGCTGGATCAAGATCTAATCTGTATGGACAACCTGACTGTACCCAACCAGGAGATAAATGATGCCCAAATGGTATGGCATCTGTCTGTCCTCCTCTCCTGATAGTAAAATCACAAATGTTTGATACATCCAACCAAGCACGTCTATACGGAAATTGGGAGGGGATATCGAAAATGTATGGACCGTTTTAGGGCCATTTCCATAGAACAGCTATTTAACCGATTAGTACACGCAAGTTTTTGGAATGTGGGGAAAAATTGGAGTAGTCAGAGGAAAGCCAAGGAAAACACAGAGATGTGACTCCCTGATGTATATGTACAGTATACTGAATGGCAATTTTATTAGAAACCCTATCTAGTAGCACATTGAACATCCTTTGGTCTTAAGAACCGTGGCAATTCGCCACGATGCCCATTCTCAGTTATCAGAGGACCCAGAGTGTGCCAAGAAAACATTCCTCCCGTCATTACTCCACCTCCAGCTGCCTGAAATATTGACAGCTAATAGGAAGGGTTCATCGATTCATGCTGCTTGTAGCAAATTCTGACCTTCCCATCAGCACAGTGCAACAGAAATCTGGATTAATTTGGCAAGGCAATGTTTTGTCACTGCTCAGTGATAACATTTTTGCTCTTTTGCCCACTGGAGTCTCACCTTTCACATAGTATGTAAGGCTGAAAAAAAGACATATGTCCATCCACTTCATCCTATTACCCCCCAACGTTGATCCAGAGAAAGTAAAGAAAAAAAACAAAACCCCAATGAGGTGGAAGCCAATTTTCCCCATTTAAGGGGAAAAAAATTCCTTCCCAACTCCAATCTGGCAAGCGGAATAATCCCTGGATCACCGACCCTTCTGAAGTTATTAGCGATTATAACATATAATACTGTTTCGCTCGAGAAAGGCGGCCAGGCCGCTCTTGTACGCTTTTAACGAATTCGCCATCACCAAAGAGATATTCCATAGTATCACTGCTCTTACAGTAAAGAACCCATTTCTTACAGTCACAGTCCTGGGTATAAATAGATGGTGAGAGAGATCCCTGATATAGTTATGCATAGTTATTAGGTCGCCCCTCCGCCTTCTTTTTTCTAAACGAAATAAGCCCAATTTGATGACCTCTCTGGGTATTGTAGTCCGCCCATTCCATTTACTACTTTAGTTGCCCGTCTTGGTACCTGCTCAAGCTCTGATATGTCCTTCTTTCATACCGGTGTGAAACTGTACACGACATTCCATCTTTTGTTGGCACAGCAACTAGTTGTCTGCTGTCCTAGCCCATCTGTGATAAGGAACAATGAATTGTGCATCTGGACAATTTAGTTGGAGCATCAGCATTGTATCCAGCTGCAATTTGCTTGACTGTGCACCACCTGTTTATCAGAATAATTCTTGGCATCCTCCTCTGACCCCTTTCTTCATAGATCCAAAAGGATGGCAGTGAAATCCTAGCCCCGGCTAGTCCAGCACCGTTGACCAGGCCTCTTTAGAAGTTACTCAGATCACTGGATTTGCCCATCTAGTGTGGATTCATATTGAAACCGCTTCACAGAAAATGCACTCATTTGTTTATGTGCTGCTGTGACTCCAGGGTCACAGGTCTAATTTCCCTACAGGGAGACATCAATCGTGAAAGGGTTGGTGTCTAATAAAGTGGATATTCAGTGTATGTACAGTACTATGGTTTAGTCACGTAGTATAGAAAGAGAGAAGGATTGACACGTTTTTTGCATAGGTGTTACAGATAACAAGTGTGTACCCACTGGACCAACCAACCGGTTTGGCTTTGGGATACTCCCGGTGTGTCTGGCAGCTGACCCTTGGTGGTCAGATGGGAAATCTACCCCTTTGCTAGTAAGGGAGTTGGAGGTACCCTTGCCTATAAGCAGGGTAAGCGTCCTGATAAGAACGGCCCCGCTGTCTTTCTTTCGGGCCTGACTATCCCTAACGTGACACAGGAGAGAAGTATGGAACTGACAGCAGACATACGTATAAAGATATGATTATGGACAGGAGATATATGCTGAATGACAGAGACAGGATCACACCAGGATAACATGCAAAGTCAGGGAGCAGCAAACATACAAGATATAGATTAGACAGAAAGTCAGAGATAGGAAGGCAATGCTGAAAGACAGAGCCAAAACAGGGAAGAAGCAAGAGAAACATATACAGAAGTACAGGAACAAGCAGATAGAAGCCAGAGACAGGTGACCTAGGAATGCTGAGTGTCAGGAACAGACACACAACAATACTCAGGCAAAGAAGGGCATCAGCCCAGTTTAAATAAGAGAGAAATGCCCGTTAACCCTGCAGCTGGGCAGAAAGCCAGAGAGCTGGTTAACTCTTTCAGTGCTGGTAGAAAACAGACCTGTCTATACACACAGGAGGAGCCGAGTGACGCTCGCACCTACAGCAAGAGGGCGGCAGACACGGGTAGCAGACCTAACAATAAGTAATACATTTGAGCTACTAAAACTCTTATTTTCCTTTTATTAAACTCACATGCAGATCAGATTATATGCGCAGGATTATATGTCTTAGTTATTTTAGTTATTTTATTGCTGCACTCTATAGGGATAAAAAAGATTATTTGGTATTTTGCACAAAATACACTTTTACATTTAATTTCATTTTGTTATTTTAAGTTTCTTTGTAACCCACCGAATACACAGTGAACATTCTACATCGGAGAGGCTTAAGACGTCCTTCAGTCCTGGATCAGGTGGGAGGTGAGCCTTGTGATTCTCATCTTCCTGAGAGTCTGCAAAACATGACATTTTCGATATTTATCAGCGGTCTATAATTTGCAGAGCTCTACCTGCAACAATAACTTACAATAGCAAAAAAGAAAAATACTAAATATCTGGTCTCGGCAATGTAAGACCCTTCTACACGCCAGAAAACAAACATGAGGACATTTGCCACTGAAAAATAACTGGATATATAAAGATTTTGAGTTGTCTTCAAGGGCAAATTCCCATTTTCAATGTCATTTGAATTAAATGCGCATTACAACGAGTGCCATGGATGAAGGGGAAAATGTAAAGGGGTTGTACCACAATTACAAGTTATCCCTATCCACAGCATAGGAGAGAACTTTCTGTTTTGTGAGGGTCTCACCACTGAGACCCCTGTCAATCTTGAGGAGGGAGGTCTGGTTCCTGCTCTCCTGTCACTGTGGTCACTTCTTCCTCCACAGTGATATCACTATGAATGGAGCGCAGGCCGAGCATTTGCGGTCAGCGATCCATTCATTTCAATGGGGCTGGTGGAAATACCCGAGTGGCCCTTTCCTTGGGTATCTCCACAATCCCGTGAACCCAATGAAAGAGAATGGAGAGCCAGTGCCCTTGCGCAACCAGCGCTCTATTTAGTCCCCCCTCAAGGCAGTAACACCGCAGCGAGACCCCCACCGATCAGCAAGTTATCTCCTAGCCTATGGATATGCTAAAACTTGAAATTATGGTACAACCCCTTTAATTTTGTGTGGGTAGCTTTGTGGCCATCAATGTTATGGGTACACAGTGACTAGCTGCAATATGGAGGCACTGTAACTGACTATGGAAGTCCTGTGACTGCAATGCAGGCACTGTGGATATGACTTTTATGTGGACACCATGGCTGGATGGGATAAGGCAGCACCTGTACTAAATCTCTAAGGGCTCATGTCCACGGGGAAAATAGGATTTAGGATCCGCAGCGGATTTCCTGCATGCGGATCCGCACCCCATAGGGATGCATTGACCACCCGCGGGTACATAAATACCCGCGGATCGTCAATAAAAGTGATTTTAAAAAAAATGGAGCATGAAAAAATCTGGACCATGCTCCATTTTCATGCGGGTCTCCCGCGGGGACGGCTCCCGCGGGCTTCTATTGAAGCCTATGGAAGCCGTCCGGATCCGCGGGAGACCTAAAATAGGAATTTAAAGCATTTACTCACCCGCAGCGGACCGCGAAGCTCTTCTCTTCCTCACGGCCGCATCTCCCTTGCTTCGGCTCGGCGGATGTGCCCGGCGCATGCGCGCGGCACGTCGACGACGTGCCGCCGGCGTCAGGAATTCATCCGCCGGCCGAAAATGAAGATCCGGCCGTGAGGAAGAGCAGAGCTTCGTCGCCCGCGCCGGATAGGTAAATTCTTTTAAATTGCTATTTTCAGCGCTCATGTCCGCGGGGCAGGAGGGACCCGCTGCAGATTCTACATGGAGAATCTGCAGCGGATCTGATTTTCCCCGTGGACATGAGGCCTTAGAAGTTACTAAAAGTTTGGTTCTGACAAGCACTTGACCAAGCTGATTGTTTTAAACTGGGTTTATCGTGTTGCCATGTTTATCCATGTGAAAATAAATTACATGTATGAAATAGTGCAAATTCTACATTGCCCACTAGAGGTCAGCACAACAGACTACATAAAAACTAGTGTTAAAAAGTCTCATTTTACAGCCTACAGTAAAACTAAATATTATTTCATTAACACTAAATTAAAGGGTTGTCTCATCAAAGGCAATGGTGGGTCACAGCATATGACAACCTTTGACCACTGTGACTTCTGTCAATTACTAGAATGACGTAGTAGCGACATTAGGAAAGCAGCATGTCGCTTTGTCTCCTGCTTAGGCACAAGTAATTAACTATAATGGTCAACTATGCAGTAGCCTCAGGAAAAAGCCAAAAAAAGGAAGTAAGACAGGATTGGTGGGGGCTCCATTAACTCATAGTATACTACATGCAATATTAACTGCATGCAGTGTATCACATAATACACTGTAAATCTCCAAACATTTGGTTTTTGATCCAGTTTTTCGGATATTGCAATAGTGGCACGGTTAGGAACCAGCACCACATAGTGACTCAAAACATCCATTGAGGATATGAAATATGATAAGGAGAATGGCTTGTACACAGGGTTATACTGATGCTGTTATCCATTTAATGGACTGGAGACAACAGGAGCAGAACCTCCACATGTCCCTTCATCTATGTATTTACAGACAGAATGAATGTGGTAATGCAGACAGGAATACGTGGAGGAGTGCTAATAAGATTACAAGAGAGGAAGATTCAAGATGATGTATGGCAGAGAGGTAACGACATGCCCACGTCCATAATAGTACACCGCTCATGTTCTTGCAACCAAGAAGCAGTCAGGACAGCTTATGGAAACATGGATTGGTTCGGAATACAGAAAGGCGTACGGCGAGGCTGCATTCTATCACCAGTCCTTCTGTATGCAGAAACAATCATGAGGCGATGCAATTTGGACGAACTAGAAATTGAGTCAAAAATCGGTGGCTGAAATGTCAACAACCTCCGATATGCAGATGACAGCACCCTGCTTGCCAAAAGTGAAATGGACCTGTAATACCTTATCCAACGAGGGCAAAAGGAAAGCAAAAGCATGGGACTGTACCTCAACAGCAAGAAAACGAAAGTCATGACCGCGGTAAGCAACCGTACAGTGAGCATTAACAACGAAGATGTCAAGTTGGTTGAAGATTTCTTCTTCCTTGGATCCAAAATTGATTGCCATGGGCAATCTGGACCTGAGATCATGAGACGGATTACACTTGGTAGGAAAGCGATGCAAGAAATGGAAAAGATCTAGAAAAGCAAGGATTTTAGCATTGCAACAAAAGCCAGACCGGTCAATGCAATCGTCTTTCCCATAACGAGGTTTGGTTGTGAAAGTTGGACGCTCCAGAAAACCGACAGAAGGAAAACTGACGCGTTTGACCATAGTGCTGAAGGAGAATGCTGCGGATACCTTGGACCGCCATGACAACGAACAAGGTAGTGTTAGATCAGGTCAAACCGAAAATATTACTAGAGGGCAAAATCATCAAACAGCGGCTCTCTTGTTTTAGACACGTAATGTGCGCTAACTCACTGGAAACAGTACTGATGCTTGGCAAGGTCAATGGAAAGAGAAGATCAGGACGACAAACCACAAGATGGCAGGATACAATGAGGGCACCACCAACATGTCAATCGCCGAAGTGAAAGAAGCCGTGGAAGACAGGAATGTGTGGAGAACATTGATCCATGGAGTGACCGAGGGTCGGATGCGGCTGATGAATAATCACCACATCATTATCATGTTCTTGCTATGGAGAGGACTCATACATTTCCATTAGGCCTCATGTCCACGGGGAAAATCAGGCCCCCATGTAGAATCCGTAGCGGGTCCCTCCTGCCCCGCGGACATGAGCGCTTAAAATAAGAATAAACTCACCTCTCGCACGCTCCGGATCTTCCCTTCGCCGCCGCTTCATCTTCTCTCCGTCGCGGCCGGATCTTCTTTCTTCGGCCCGGCGGATGCGCAAGGCACGTCGGTTGCGTGCCGCGTGCATGCGCCGGCCTGAAGAAAAAAGATCAGTCCGCGACAGAGAGAAGATGAAGCCGCGAAGATCCGGAGCAGGTGAGTATATTCCGATTTTTGTCTCCCGCACGAAAATAGAGCATGGTCCATTTTTTTTCATGCTCCATTTAAAAAAAAAAAAAATCACTTTTATTGACCATCCGCGGGTATTTATCTACCCACGGGTGGTCAATGCATCCGTATGGGATGCGGATCTGCATGCGGGTCATGCGCTGCGGATCCTAATTCATAATTTGCCCATGGACATGAGGCCTTAGGGTGCCTACCCACTACCGTTTTTTTTTTCCGCTGCGAATTCGCAGCGGTTTTTTTCCCCCCAAAGGTCAATGGGACTTTCTAATGTTAAAATCGCAATGCACAAAAAATGCAATTTAGCGTTACACTGATACAGAATTTTGGCAAGAAACCTGCAGCTTAAATTCTGCAACACATTGCCAATGTGTGAACTGAGCCTAAAGCCTTATGTCTACGGGCGGGTTTAAATTGCGAAATTTGCAGTTCAAACTGCCCATAGGGAGACATGCGCATCCGCAGCTTAATTAAATAATGCAGATTTGTTTTGCAGACGTGTCTTGTATCCCGGAGGGAAAGCAGGAGATTTAATTTTTTTTAAAATCTCCACTGCGCATGTGCGGCATCACACCAGCCACGGCAACTGCCCACATGTCGGTGCACCCACCCACATCCACAGAGGTGAAGAAGGAAGACAATATCTTGAAGGGTAAGTAATGTCCTCTTGCCGCGGGCAGGGTGGGATTCCGCTGCGGGCTCCCGCCTACAGAATCCGACCTGCCCGTGGACATGAGGCCAAAAGTAGTCAGGATTTATAGAGAAGTCACATGGTCATTTCTATACGACAATCTCATAAGCATGACTGATAAATGACCCAACTACTGACCTGTCATTTTTAAATGCTTACTTAGTCTTTCCTGGTCTGGTAGGGTTGACTTGTCCATCTCCTTCCTCTTCCTTTGTTCTTGGCTTAAGGCAGAGGACATCCCTTCGGAAGGCTGACGCAACAGATGACTCTTCTCATCTCCATCAATCTGAGGAGCAGTTATGAAGCAACATCTCAAAATAAATATATATGCAATGTATAACTAATCACACATATATCGTAGCCTGATGTGAGGTGCATTGTTATCAAAACCACTCCGCCTTTGTGTGTATCTATTATACTACTCATCATCACCATAGCATCTACAACAAACCTCATGCCTCACATCAACTACATTCACACGGAAAAAAATAAGGGTTTCATGAAGTGGCAAAATATTGATTAAACCCAAAATGATGTCCTGTGAAATCATGGTACATCCTTGAATGACTAAATGCACTTGCTTTGAATGCAATAGTATAGCTCCTTAATAAGCAGAAACTACCAAAGTTGATCACAGCAGGCAGGAGGACCTGGAAAAAAGTTGTCCCTCTTCTATTTTTTTGTACAAGGGAAATGGAAAGTAGCCGACAAACTTTTAACAGTGTCAGAGAATATCGCCATACAGTGCACTACGCTGCTCATTAACAGCGGCAAAGGGTCTATAAATCAATGTACAGAAACAGTCATGTCACACTCTCCATTGTATGCAAACAGAGGACAGTACACGGCCTCTGCCGCATCAACGTTTGAAGGTAGCTTCCTTGTAAATCAATGTCCAATCTTCTAACAGGCCTTGTACCACTGGGAATACAGACCAAAACCAGCATTTTCTCCAGTAGGAAAAGATAACCATGTAAAGGCGGTTATTCTGGCCTATGATGTGGGTAGAGAGGGTCTCTCTCTGGAGACCACCATGTAGACGTGCAGAGACTTCTAGGTCCTGCAAAGCTCTTCTGTAAAACATGGTATGCAAAAGGAAGTTTGGTGGTCTGCACAAACAGAAACGGCACCTACCGGCCAAAGCCTCTCGCCCACCAGCCAGAAACCTACTATTCACTGAGGGGCAAAAAGTCTGAAACAGTCTGTCTGTACACGTTGTTTTTTCCCTCAGGAGAAGACCACTCTCAGTTACGTTCCCAGTCATGTTATAAGGCCTACTGGACTTCTAATAGGTGGCAATGCGGGGGTTCTGTACCCTCTCCCATTTGCATACCAAAATTTCCAGAGAAGCATTGCATTGACTATACTGTAAGTCTCCTCAAGCCTATTTGTCAGTCTCCACAAGGAGAAACTGTACCCCTCCTGACTCTATTGTCAAATGAAGCTATCTTCCTGTCCGTCTATAGGATCCTACTGTATCTATGGATTCAGAGAGAGCCTGGAGGTTAGAATGCCTGCTTGACCCATACATGACAAACATGGGGTAGTAGATGTCCCATGGCAACTTCTGTTGTATGATGATGGCTTCTGATGGTCTAGGGCAGCATTTCCCAAACTGTACTCCGCGAAGCCCTTGGGGCTCCGCAAGCGATAGTCAGGGGCTTCAACCAAGGGTCTAGGACCGTGGTGGCAAACCTATAGCACGCGCGTAGGGGAGGGCATGTAGAGCCCTCTCTGCTAGCATGCACACCGTCGGCTGCTCACCACGATAGGGTTTACCAGCAAGGAGGTCGCAGATTCCCAGCTGATAATCGGCGCTGATCCCGAAGCACACATTAATGTCAGTAAGTGCACCCGATATCCTACTCCCCTGAGACCTCTCCTCCTTAGTTCTGCAGGAGAGGAGAAGGGAGGATGCATCGGAGGCTCACACACCGCTGTCAGTGTGCACCTGGGATCAGTGCTGAGAAAAGTAAGAGCGGCACTGACAAGGAGAAGGTAAGTATATGTGGGGTTAATATTACTACTGGGGCTAATATTACTACTGGGGCTACTGTGGGGTTAACGTTATTACTGGGGCTACTGTGGGGTTAATATTATTACTGGGGCTACTGTGGTAAAAGTTATATGTCACAATAAGCCACGCCCCTAACCCCTTCCCTGATCACACCTTGGGGCTCCACGAGAAACTTTTGCTTTAAAAAGAGCTCTATGGCTGAAAAAGTTTATGAACCACGTGTCTAGGGTGAATAAAGTTTCTCTTTGTGGAGACTGCCAAGTTGGTATAGGGAGTCTTAAAGCCCATGTAATGCTTTCTGGAAAAAAAGGCATGCAAATTGATAGAATAATCCTCCACGTTGCCACCTATTGGACGGTAGCTATCCTATGAGTCACTATCCAACCTTTTAACAGGCCCTGCAACATAACAAGGGATAGAAGTCAAGCCTGTAAAAAAGTGGAATAGTGACTCACAGGGTAGCTACAATTGCAATATATTTGCCATGTGGAGGACTATTCATTTGCATTACTTTTGATGGGCTTCACATGGCCACGCCTCCTTAAACTGGGCCCCATCCACTTTTTGACAAAAGCAAAACACCAGCCCCAATAGTCAGTTTTGGCTGTGGATATATGGGGCTAACGGGTTTTTCCAGGCAAAAATAGTATTGACCTATCTTCAGGATAAGTGATCAAGAGTTGATCGGCCGGGGTCTGCCGCTTGGGATTCCGGCCAATCAGCTGCTCCGGAGCATGCTGTCAGCGCCACTTCACACAGGGGGTCTGACTGTAGTGGCCAGTGCTTGTAATTGCAACCACAACTCCCATTGATTCACCTGCAATTACAAGCACCAACTACAGGGGGATCTCTGAGCAGCAGCTTCCACTCTGACCCCCATGTGCAGCGGTGCTGACAGATGGTCAGCTGGCATCCACAGCGGCGGACCCAAGCCAATCAGCTATTTTTGCCTGGAAAACCTCTTTATATAAATACATTTTATACTATTACACTGTAGCTCTGGTCAAGGCTGGAAAATTCAACGCGTCCAACCTACCTGCCCCGGTACATTTACCCTTAAGTGATTGGGACTGAGCTTCAGTAGTGGTCACAGCCACTATAAACTGCACAACATGGTGTCTGGTAAGCAAAAAAGAGGCAACACGGCCCCCTCAATCAGCTGATCAGCGGAGGTGCTGGTAGTCGTAGCGGTCTAATATTGATGGCCCACCCTAAGGAAAAAATTAAAGTTCCAGAAAACCCCTTTATTTGCACATGGTAGCCGCACCAACGGTCATGTTTTACAAACCAGATACTGTCCAATCAATCTCGGAATAAAAAAAAAAAAAAGCAAGTCAAAATAAATTTTGTGCCAAAAGTGTAAAGTAAACAGAACATGCGGGGCTGAGTTATTGGCCGCGGGTCAGCTTTATAGAATACTTGTCTCTTCTCCAATATGCGAACTAGAACTGCGCTTCACGAATAGTCTCAATGCTGAACCTACCTGTCACATCCAACTTAACATGGGCTGAAGAAAAACACTCGGCTAGCTTAAGTCATACGGGCAACCTTATTAACCTGCCCAATACTTAGACAGCGCAATCTTAACCCCTTCCTGACACACAGCCAGCTATGTACATCCTAAATGTACATTCCCCGTGCAGTTAGAACACATACAGATGTGCTGTGCATGCAGTGGTACTGGACAGCGAGAACGCTCCATACATGGCAGGTAGCAGTAGTCTCTGACCGCCAAAACCTACCTGAAACAGCCGCGATCAGAGATAACTCAGATCATGGCTGTTCACCCTGTCTGACATCTAAAGACATTCTGATTGAAGGCTGCACAGCTCCAATGTTAGAAGACGTCCGGCAGGGTATTCTTACTGTATATCACTGGCCACGCTGTTGTTGGGAGCCTCTCCAGCATGTCCCATACCACAGTACTGGCTCTAGCCTGCGGATGGCGCCATTGTATAATAGCAGAAAGTGAAAGTACCCTAGGAAACCAAAGGGGTTAACCCTTTTGAATCCAAAATTGGATTGCAAAGGGTTAACCCGTCGTGAACGGCCCCGTCCCGATAAGTTGGTGGACTTGCAATCCGGGTGTCATGGCAGCCTTGAACATTCTGAAAACCCCAAGGGCTGACCTGATTGTATACCTATTAACCCTTTGCAATCCAATTTTGGATTCAGGGTTTCCTAGGGGGCTTTCTCTTTCTGCCATTATACAATGGCGCCAACTGCTGGCTAGAGCCAGTACTGCGGAATAGGACATGCCGGAGAGGCCCCCGACAACAGAGCGGCCAGTAATATACAGTAAGAATACCCTGCCGGACGTCTTCCGACATCGGAGCTGTACAGGCTTCAATCAGAATGTCTTCAGACGTCAGACAGTGGATTGGAAAGGGTTAAAACATGCCTGTGGCAGCCTGTAATACAGTATAATGCAATTAACTAAGATAAAGTCGTTTCAATTACTGCAAAAAAAATAAGAAATATTAAAAACTCTTCCCATCTGTCGCATCAAGAAATAAAAAAAATTAAAATGTAAAAATTGGTAGCGCTGCATCCATAAAAAGGTACAATTTATTAAAAATATCAAATTATTTGTCTCAGATAGTGAACGCCATCAGAAAAAAAATGCAATGCCAAAATTGCGCTTTTCTTGTCACTCTACCCCAAAGAAAAAAACTGAATAAAAAAAATAAAAATAAAAAGTCATATGAACCCGGAAACGGAAAATAAAAACTATAAGTCGCCCCCAAAAAAATGTGCCCTCACACAGCTCTATCAACGGACAGATAAAAACAAGTTATGATTTTTATGAAAAAGTGGGAATGCCAGAACAGCAGAGTGTGACCTGGACACAAAAGCATCAATGACCGCTAGTCAGGAAAGGGTTAAACAATCTTAAAATGTGCCAGATTCATCCCAGTGCTCATGCTGGAGCATCTGGTGCATCTTTAGCTTCCTCTGTCTAACTTTACACCACGTATTATTCGGCTTAGGTCACACTAGATGTTGCGCCAAAATTTTGGGTCAACATTAGAGATGAGCGAACGTACTCGGATAAGCACTACTCGTCCGAGTAATGTGCCTTATCCGAGTACCGCTGTACTCGTGCTGAAAGATTCGGGGAGCGCTGCGGAGCGGGGAGCTGCAGGTTAGAGCGGGGAGGAACGGAGCGGAGATCTCTCTCTCCCTCTCTCCCGCCCGCTCTGCCCCGCTCCCCGCTGCGACTCACCTGTCAGCAGCGGAGCGCCCCGAATCTTTCAGCACGAGTACAGCGGTACTCGGATAAGGCACATTACTCGGATGAGTAGTGCTTATCCGAGTACGTTCGCTCATCTCTAGTCAACATTTGTGCAAAGCTACGCCCCCTTTTCAGAAACCGCAAAAAAAATGTCTAAAGCACATCAGAAATGTTGTGCAAAGCATGCTTTTTACAATAGATCTGCTCCATAGTGTTAAGAGTAGTACAGCATGAGCTTTGACCCCCTCAGGGCTAATGCCCATGGACGGATTATTGCTGCGGAATTCGCGGTCAGACACCGCCGGACGAGACACTTGCAGCGGATCCGGAGAGGCGAGAATAGGGTCTCTGGAGGTGCCGCGTCTGATTCCACTGTGATATTTCACAGGCAGAATCCAACCTGGTCATGGGCATGAACCCATAATGCTAATGGATGTACATATACACTCTCCGACAGTGGGGTCTGCAGAGCCTTCTCCATACACGGCGGGTGTTGGCTGTTAACAGCTGACTACTCCAGCTGGGATCAGAGCTAACTCTGCTTGTGTGTATTAGGGCTAATGTCCATGGGCATTCTTTCACCGCGTATTACGCGTGCGTGATGCGAGGTGAATGGAGGCAATGGAAGTCAATGGACTTTCATTCTTCAAATCAGTTATGGGACTAAAAAAAAATTAGTTAAATAAAGTTTTTCTAGTTATTCCATTAAAAAAAAAATTTAAAAAAAACAGTTCTGCATTTGTATAATAAAAATAAAAGAAACATTTGGTATCAACAAGTCCATAAAAGTCCCAGCTGTTAAAATAATGTATTGTTTATCCCACAGGGTGAACAAAGTAAGAAAAGTGACGCAATGCTCTCCGAGAAAAAATTTTATGAAAATTTATCAAAATGGCTTATGTACCCCAAAATGATACCAACAGAAATTACGGATTGTCCCACAAAAACAAGCCCTCGCAAATGGAAAAAAAATTCCATTGTCCCACAGAATAACGGTAACGGGCAATTTTTGACTCATTCTACAAAATAAGGGCTTATTCAGAAGACCGTATATTGGCCACGTATTCACGCCCGCCGATATACGGCGTCCATCTCTGCAGGGGGAGGAGGCTGGAAGAGTCGGGAGCAGTGCACTGAGCTCCCGCCCCCTCTCCGCCCCTCGGCACTATTTGCAATGAGGGGTGGTGGGATGGGGCGGAGCTAATTACCATCCCGCCTCCTCTCATTGCAAATAGTGCAGAGGGGCGAAGAGGAGGTGGAGAGGAGGCAGAATCCAACTCTTCCAGCCCCCTCCCCCTGCAGAGAGGGACGCCGTATATCGGTCGGCGGGAATACGCGGCCGATATACGGTCGTCTGAATAAGCCCTAATTGCGAAACTAAGAGTTTTTTCTATTTCAGCCCACTTAGAAATTTTTTTTACATTTTTCAGTACATTATATGGTACAGTAAATCGTACCATTGAAAAATACAACTCATCCCGCAAAAAAAAAAACAAGCCATCGGATGGCCATGTAGTAGTTTAAAAAAAAAAAGTTATAATTTTTTGAAAGCGGGGAAGAAAAAACAAAAAAAGGCGCAGGAGTGAAGGGGTTAAGAATTCAACTTCTACACCTATGTAATAAAGAGTGGGGTTTGATTGCTTACTATTTTGAAGATCTCTGCTTGCTGCCAATCAATGGAAACACTTTTGCACAACTAGATGTTGAAAACCGTGCAGATCTGAATATTTCTTACAGCTGAGGGTTCGCCTCAGTAGTATCCAGTCTGCAAGCTAAAAATGTCTGAACTCTAAATTGATACATGTCAGCTAAAATGGAGAAAGTACAATTGTACCAACTTCTGGAAGTGTTTTATTTTAATTGTGTTCATAGTGCGGTAAAAATAACTTGCTAACTTTATTCCGCGGGTCAATACAATTACTGCATTACTTAAGAAAAATAGCTTTAGAACAATAAGATGCCAAGAGTCCAAGGACAGAAATGTTTTTCATTGTGGAGAGCACCACAAGGGTAGAGAGTCTTCTGGCTTATGCATTGCTCCCTGGGAAAAAAGCTATGCAAATCAGAGAAGGAATAATGTCTCCACAGCACCACCTACTGGAAGGTAGCTAAGCTATGATTCAATATCCAGCCTTGCAACATGACTAGGGATATAAGGCAAACCAGAATACTCCTGTACACATAGTGGGTTTCGGGTGCTTGCCCCTCATCAGTGTATAGTACAGTAGAGCTCTGGTTGGTATCTTATGGTTCTCTCCCCTTTGCACCAGTTTTCTAGGTCTTCTCCATTGAGTCCTGTTTTTTTTTACAGTGTTACATAAAGGCTCTGTAGATCCCTAGGAGGATATAGAGGCGGATATGTGAATTTTTCTCCAACCGCTTCCAGTATTTACTTTGTAAAGTGGCATAAACTTCAATATTAACAATGGATTAGCATTAAGCATGCACAGAAGTAGCATAATTTATACACTAGGGGGCTCCCTAAGATTAGATAAACTAAGAAATGCTATCCAAGACTCCTCGGCCTGCCATGGGATTCAACTATTTTTTAGCTATAAAAAAAGAATGAATACAGATTTTACAAAACGCGACTAGCGAGAAGCCTTGTCTGTGTAATCGGTCTGCAGTGTGACCTCTAATCACATCAGTGAATGATAGCTTGCAGAGCAATGTGATATCAGCCCAAAATGTACTGCTGTCCAATTCCTGTCCGATAACAAAATGTGGCTGTGGACCCGCCGTGCTACTGACTGATTGGAATTTTTGCTACTTCTAAAGGAAACACCTCGGGGTCCCTTGGTTTTCACCCTTGGTTTTAACTACAGATGAGCGAGTATACTCGCTAAAGGCCATTGCTCGAGCGAGCATTGCCCTTAGCGAGTACCTGCCCGCTCGAGACGAAAGGTTCAGGTGACGGCGCGGGGGAGCGGTGAGTAGCGGCAGTCAGCAGGAGGGAGCGGGGGGGGAGAGAGGGAGAGAGAGATCTCCCCTCCGTTCCGCCCTGCTCTCCCCCGCAGCTCCCTGCCTGCCGGCACCTGAACCTTTTGCCTCGAGCGGGCAGGTACTCGCTAAGGGCAATACTCGCTCGAGCAATTGCCTTTAGCGAGTATACTCGCTCATCTCTACCTCTAACCCCTCCATGCGAGTTCTGGTCTTAGCTACAGGGGCCCCCAGATTGTTACCCCAAGAGTTGCCCTGGTGCAGCAGTAGCTGATATGGACAGGTCAAAGGCACAATAATGCCGTAGTAGAAGGATAGGCAGAGACATAGTAGTTATCACAGGATGAGAGGACAGGCAGAGTTCTTGCAAAAACAGAGAAACAGGCATAAGTTCAGGGCAGGCGGCAATCCAGCAAAACGAGGTCTAACAACAAATTGAGGCCAGGAGTGGAGAAAACAGGAAAGCTGGGTGAACAGGTACAGGTCAAAACCAGGGAATTAGTAACACCTTTGCAAAACCAAACAGCTCAGACATTTCTCCAGTGGGGAAGAGTGCATGAAATAGCCAAAGAAGTGTCTGGATTGGCTAGGGATGGTAAAGCTGAGTGTGTTTGTTGGTCCTTCATGAGACAGGCCGTGCGCACACATCATATAGGTGGTAATGACCGTGGGGAGGATGATGCTCTGCTGCACAGAGGATGCAGGAGATGTTGCTTGCTGCAACCATCTAAAAGCACCCTAAGGTCTCCAGCACACTGGATATCAGACTGTGATTCACGGACCAATATCGCTGCAGCAATCCTTCTGAAAACCCATGGATGCGAGGTGTTTTCACATCACTGTGGCGGTTCCCTTCATCCCCGCAGCAGATGTCACAGCCGCAGCAGGAGATCACGATGTCCTCATTGGGGTCAGTGCTGCTGCCGCCGGCCCTATTAAAACATGTGGAAACCCCTGGAAGATACAGCCTCGCAATCCCTGTGGGGCTGAAGGAATCCCCCATCACAGCTGTAACAGCAGGGGATTGCGATCTTTTCCCATTGTATTCAATAGGGCTGGCGCTGTATCCACCGGCCCCGTTGAAAGCAATGGGCAATATCGCAAAAAGAAAGGAAACGCTGCAATTTGTTTTTTCACGCAGCATCACAAGAGTGAAAACATCACAAATGAGAATATGAATCCAATGGTTTCAATTATGCGTTCTCACTCACTCTCGCATCCTGGAAAAATTGCATGATTTCCTCCCCAGTGTGAATGCCCCCAGTGGCCACTATCACACATGCGTTTTTTCCAGCGTGTAACGCCGCGTTTCCAACGCAACGCTAAACAGTCTCAAACGCTTCCATTGATTTCAATGGGGCTTCTTAGACACGCGCTAAAATGCGTCTGTTCTATTTTCTTGCATTTTAAAATGCAATCCTTTGCCCACTGAAATAAATGAGGTGCCTTATCAGCGCGGTACGATGTAGGTACCTCATTATCAGCGCGGTACGATGTAGGTACCTCATTATCAGCGCGGTACGATGTAGGTACCTCGTTATCAGCGCGGTACGATGTAGGTACCTCGTTTTCTGCTGTGTTTGTTCATTTCTGGCATTATCAGCTTGCTTGGCTGCATTTATAACTGTGCTGAAAGTTTAGCTGAAAACGCAGTCCAACGCTGGGTTACAAAATGCAGCATTGTTATAAGGACATGTGTGAGGGTGGTCTCAGAGCCCATGTTGGCTGAACTCCTAGCATATGCGCCAAACATATCCAAAAGATTCAGTCCCCTGGGGGAGGCCTATAGCGTCCTGTTGGCCTCCATCGGGGATACGTCAGTATTACCAGGTTATGCAGTATGGAATAGTGTAGTAAAAAACCTACTACATGGTATATAATTTTTTTAAAACTAAAATTGGGAGCCTATCAGTGACGCATTTTACTGCATGCCTAAGATACGTCGCAGCCTTCGATTGGTGGTACATGTGGGAGATCCTCCCAATCTAGGCTCTTAAAGGGGTTGTCTCGCGAAATCAAGTGGGGTTATACACTTCTGTATGGCCATATTAATGCACTTTGTAATATACATCGTGCATTAAATATGAGCCATACAGAAGTTATTCACTTACCTGCTCCGTTGCTGGCGTCCTCGTCACCATGTTTCCGTCTAATTTCGGTGTCTTCTTGCTTTTTTAGACGCGCTTGCGCAGATGGATCTTCTCCCTTCGTCTCGTCTCGGAAGCATCGGCATTTTGGCTCCGCCCCCTTGTACGCGTCATCGCGTAGCTCCGCCCCATGACGTGTGCCGGTTCCAGCCTCCTGATTGCAGCCTGTCTAAAGCAGGCCAAACACACTTCACTATCCCGTTTCCGCAGGTCCAGTGGAAGTCAGTGGGAATTAAAGAGTTTTCACATCACTTCCTGTTTGCTGCTGCAGCCAATCACTGGCTACAGCAATGACCTTTTATAGCCAATGATTGGCTGCAGCAGTCACATGTCTTGGTCAGCAGCAACCAGGAAAGACAGAGGGGTTGTGAAGCAATTTTAAAACCCCTTTAAGTAGACAATGTAGTATAGTAAACTATGCCGTTTCCTTAGCTCCCAAGTTATGGAAACTATGTGCTCACTGACTTCTGTGGGAGTTATGAAAACAGTATAGAGAGGCTCGCTAAGTCCCAGCCACCGAATTCAGCCAGGCTGGAGAGAGATGGGGCCAAAACTAAAGATAGGTGCAGATCACAAAGCCAGGACCGAGATCTATCAGACTTGCCAAGAATCCGATAGAAATATTCCTTTAAAGGGAACCTGACATCATCTATAAGCTCCATAAACTAAGTTAACGTACTTCCAATTTAGGTGATGTGGAGTGCGGGGAGCCTTTTGGAATGCTCACGCAATCTCCTGCGGTGTTCACTGGAGAACTCTGTAAGCGCACAGCCAGCGTGACTCTTTTCTGAAGGCTGTGGTGTGTGGCATGCACTCCCATAGAGATGAATGACAATCTGCATGCTCACTCAGGCGAGTTTATGGTTGATGACAGGTTTCATTTAACCCATTTAGGACCAAGCACTGTAAATTTACAGCGCTTGGTCCTGGGCTTTAAACCCAGCCAACTGTAAAAATATGGCCCGGGTTTAAAGCCCCTGCTTCTGCAATCAAGCAGGAGAATGTTGGGTTGTCAGCTGTTAGTCATAGCTGATAACCCGGAGAAGGCGGCAGGAGGGGTTTTTAACCCTTTTATGCCTCCTTTCCTTAGTACACATTGCTAAATGAGCGCTATGTACTAAAAAGTGAAAGTATAATTTCCACTATATGAGCTGGCAGTCACGTGACTGCTGGGATTCCCTGCTACAGCAGAGCTGCAGGGTCGTAGCAGACCCTAGTCAGCTCTGCCAGTGACTATTGTCACTGGGGCTCCTATGGATGCTTTTGTTTAAGCTTTTTACCCCCAATAAAAAAATTTAAAAAAAGAGGAAAAAACGTCAGTGAAAAAGATATTAAAAAAATAGCCTTATATGTAAAAAAAAAAGCAACAAAGATAATTGACAGCTGAAGGGAAAAAAAAATAGGGCAGTTAAACCACCACATGGGTAAAATCCCTAAAGAGTGTCTGATCCTTAAAGGTACAAAACAGCCTGGTCCTCAAGGGGTTAATGAGAAGCTTCAAAAGTTTTGGGCTTACTTGGTACTTTGCAGTTTATTTATTCATACACTACTGTGTGCGCAGGACATTTATTAGTGTTTTAAGTGCACAATCTTACCTTATTGCTGGTACTGCAGTCTTGTGGCCCGGTGGATGCAGCTTGAAGAGGTGCTGTAAGGGTGGAGGCATCCATCACCGTCTGTTTTGAGATGCAAGACAACTCATCCATTAAATCCTCCAGAGATGAAGGCACTGAACTACCCGAGTCTCTCAATAGCTAAGGGGGATAACGGTACATTAAGGCCTTGTTAAAGTGCTTCTGCTCAAAGTCTAGGCTTTAAAATGACTAAAAACAGTGTTACCTCTAAGATTTAAAGGCACCTTTAAGAACATTTATTGACAGCTAAGAACAGAGCTTCATTGTTGTAGTTGTCTACATAGATTCAGCACTGACCCCTTAAGGACATGGCTCTTTTTTTTCACCCCCATTTTCGTCCTCCCCCTTTAAAAAAATCATAACACTTCTTTTTTAACCATTAACGTAACTGTATGAGGGCTTGTTTTTTGCGGGACGAGTTGTATTTTTTAATGGTGCTACTTAATGTACCTTATAATGTACGGAAAAACTTTAATAAAAAAAAACTCAATGTGGGGTGAAATGGAAAAAAACAAAAATCTAAATTTCGCCATTTTGGGTGTGTATGGTTTCTCTTTTTGTTGCAGTGTGATTACTACAATACCAAATTTATATAGTTTTTTTTTTTGCTGTACTACTTATTTTTTTCCAAAGATATTTTATTTTTTCTAAATTATTTTCTGCCGCCCCCTTGGACAGCCATAACTTTTTTATTTTTCCATTGAAATAGTTGTGCGAGGGCTCAGTTTTTGCATGACGTCCTGTATTGGTACCATTGTGGAGTACATATGGCTTTTTGATTGCTTTCTATTCCTTTTTTTTTTGGCACGCTTCTTTTTTTTTTCTGCTGACATTCCCCATGAGGGGCAAATAATGCGTTATTCACACGGGCATATTTTTCCTCAGTATTTTTTGAGCCAAAACTAGGAGTGGAATATACAAAGAGAAAGTACAATGGAAAGTTTTGCATTTTCTTCGTATTTTGGACCCGCTGCTTGTTCTGGCTCACAAAATACTTCACTTCAATAGACCAGACTTTTACGGACCCAGAGATACCAAGTATGTTTTTTGATTTATTATTTACATTTTTTTGTATTATAAATATGGAAAAAGGTTTTTTTTAAACTTTCATTACCATTTATTTTTAACAAATTTTTACATTTTTTTTAGGCCCCAGAGGGGACAAGAACTTGCGATTGTTTGTTCGCTCCTGTAGTATGATGTAATGCAGTAGTATCACATTAAACCACAATCTAACAAGCCATACCGCAGGTGTGGGGCAGCGCACATTTAACCCCTTAAGGACATGGCCCTGCTTTTCCTCCCTTTTTTGTTTTTTCCTCCCCTCTTTTAAAAATCGTAACTCTTATTTATCCATTGAGATGTCTGAAGGCTTGTTTCTTAAAAAAAAAAAAAAAAGAATGACAAAATTTTTCTTAGTCCCGCAGGGGGACAACAATTAGCGATGCTTTGATTGCTCCTGCATAGCACTACATCATACTGCGATCGGGTAGGTATTCTATCAAGCCAGCCCACGCGCATGACTTGATAGGCATTCTGCCATGAAAGCCCTGGCGCCTTTCAGAAGGCCCCCCGGCTGCAATGACACCCACGTGGCTCCCTGCAGTCTAATCGCAGAGGGCCGTTCGGGACCCCTGAAAACGGCCGGGGATTTAAATGCTCTGATGAGCTGCACAGCTTATCGGTGCTGTTGCAGCTGGGTAGTGGCTTCAAGGAACAACTGGCGCCCATGTTGTATGGAGGGAGATCGCCACACGATCTCTCTTCATACATACCCAAATGCTGCAAGATATAAATGTACGTCCTTTAGCGTTAAGGATCCTCTTGCTCCTGTGATGCTGCATCCATTCTCGGCAGTCTCTTTCCTGACGTAGCGTTCACTGCCTAGCATGCTGAATCCTATGCCGGGCTATTGCAGAGATGGCGCATGCACACTGTCTTGAGGCAATAGTATATGAACACTCGCGGCGAGACCGCTCGCATGCTCAGTCTCGGCAATAGCTCGTCATTCCCTGCTAGGCAGTGAACGTTACGTCACTAGTGACGTAGCGTACACTGACCTGCAGGAAGCAGAATACTGAGAATGGATGCTACACAACAGGAAGAAGAGGATCCGGCCAGCTTGCGATGAGCTGACCCGGGGAACTGGAGGAGCCAGGAGAAGATCTGCGTGGAGTAGATGCAATAGGAAGACTTCTGGGAAGGAATAGGTAAATATAGATTTTTTCTAATGACAAAACCTCTTTAATAAAAAGTTTTCTTAACTCATATTCACGTTTTTTTCCTTTTTTTAGTCCCATATGGAAACTTGAATTTAAGGTCGTTTGAACCCTCGGTGTAATGCAATACCATAGTATTGCATTATAGTGCGTTCTAGCAGGCAGTTTATCAAGATGGGCTAGTGTCAGTTATGCCATGGCAACTGAACGGCTCCTCGCAATCTCATCTCTAGAGAGCCATACGGACATTTAAATGCCGCTATTAAAGTCTATTAAATCGTTGCAATCGGAATGAACGCTGATCGCAGCTGTTACAGGCTGCCACCCGCTGTTAGGACTACTGATCCCACTCCATACAAACTGTGTGCCCAGGATGTGTACACCCTAGGGCAGTGGTGGCGAACCTATGGCACGCGTGCCAGAGGCGGCACGCAGAGCCCTCCCTGCTGGCACGCGCCGCCATCTGCCGCTCACCACCTTAGTGAATGCCTGCAGGGTCCGCGGCTCCCCTGCTGACATTCACTCAGCGCTGCTTTCTGTGCTGATCCCGGCGCACACTGAGTCAGTGTGCAGCTAGGATCCTTCTCCCCCGTCCCCCGACGTCTCCTACTTTGGTTCCGCAAGAGCAGGAGGAGAAGGCATCCAACAGCAGCACACTGCCTTCAGTGAGCACCTGGGATCAGGCAGGAGAGGAGCGGCGCTCCCGCGAGGAGGAGGGGTACGTATGTGGGGGAGGGGGTGGGCATTCTGACAGCTGGGAGAATCGCTGGGGGGGCATTCTGACAGCTGGGAAAATCGCTGGGGGGGGCATTCTGACTGCTGGGAAAATCGCTGGGGGGGGGAGGGGGGGCATTGTGACTGCTGGGAAAATCGCTGGGGGGGAGGGGGGGGGCATTCTGTCTGCTGGGAAAATCGCTGGGGGGGAGCATTCTGACTGCTGGGAAAATCGCTGGGGGGGAGGGGGGCATCCTGACTGGTGGGAAAATCGCTGGGGGGGGGGGCATTCTGACTGCTGGGAAAATCGCTGGGGGGGAGGGGGGCATCCTGACTGGTGGGAAAATCGCTGGGGGGGGGGGGGGCATTCTGACTGCTGGGAAAATCGCTGGGGGGGAGGGGGGCATCCTGACTGGTGGGAAAATCGCTGGGGGGGGGGGGGCATTCTGACTGCTGGGAAAATCGCTGGGGGGGAGGGGGGCATCCTGACTGGTGGGAAAATCGCTGGGGGGGGGGGGGCATTCTGACTGCTGGGAAAATCGCTGGGGGGGGGGAGGGGGGGCATTCTGACTGCTGGGAAAATCGCTGGGGGGGCATTCTGACTGCTGGGAAAATCGCTGGGGGGGGGGAGGGGGGCATTCTGACTGCTGGGAAAATCGCTGGGGGGGGGAGGGGGGGGGCATTGTGACTGCTGGGAAAAATCGCTGGGGGGGAGGGGGGGCATCCTGACTGGTGGGAAAATCGCTGGGGGGGGGGCATTCTGACTGCTAGGAAAATCGCTGGGGGGGGGAGGGGGGGCATTCTGACTGCTGGAAAAATCGCTGGGGGGGGAGGGGGGCATTGTGACTGCTGGGAAAATCGCTGGGGGGAGGGGGGGGCATTCTGTCTGCTGGGAAAATCGCTGGGGGGGAGGGGGGGGCATTCTGTCTGCTGGGAAAATCGCTGGGGGGGAGGGGGGGGCATTCTGTCTGCTGGGAAAATCGCTGGGGGGGAGGGGGGGGCATTCTGTCTGCTGGGAAAATCGCTGGGGGGGAGGGGGGGCATTCTGTCTGCTGGGAAAATCGCTGGGGGGGGGGGAGCATTCTGACTGCTGGGAAAATCGCTGGGGGGGGAGGGGGGGCATCCTGACTGGTGGGAAAATCGCTGGGGGGGGGGAGCATTCTGACTGCTGGGAAAATCGCTGGGGGGGAGGGGAGGGGGGGGGGCATTCTGACTGCTGGGAAAAAAATCGCTGGGGGGGGGGAGGGGGGCATTCTGACTGCTGGGAAAATCGCTGGGGGGGGGCATTCTGACTGCTGGGAAAATCGCTGGGGGGGGAGGGGGGGCATTGTGACTGCTGGGAAAATCGCTGGGGGGGGAGGGGGGCATTGTGACTGCTGGGAAAATCGCTGGGGGGAGGGGGGGGGCATTCTGTCTGCTGGGAAAATCGCTGGGGGGGAGGGGGGGGCATTCTGTCTGCTGGGAAAATCGCTGGGGGGGGAGCATTCTGACTGCTGGGAAAATCGCTGGGGGGGAGGGGGGGGCATTCTGACTGCTGGGAAAATCGCTGGGGGGGGGAGGGGGGGCATTGTGACTGCTGGGAAAATCGCTGGGGGGGGAGGGGGGGCATTGTGACTGCTGGGAAAATCGCTGGGGGGGGAGGGGGGCATTGTGACTGCTGGGAAAATCGCTGGGGGGGGGAGGGGGGGCATTGTGACTGCTGGGAAAATCGCTGGGGGGGGAGGGGGGGCATTGTGACTGCTGGGAAAAATCGCTGGGGGGGGAGGGGGGCATTGTGACTGCTGGGAAAATCGCTGGGGGGGGGAGGGGGGGCATTGTGACTGCTGGGAAAATCGCTGGGGGGGGAGGGGGGGCATTGTGACTGCTGGGAAAATCGCTGGGGGGGGAGGGGGGGCATTGTGACTGCTGGGAAAATCGCTGGGGGGGAGGGGGGGGCATTCTGTCTGCTGGGAAAATCGCTGGGGGGGAGGGGGGGGCATTCTGTCTGCTGGGAAAATCACTGGGGGGGGAGCATTCTGACTGCTGGGAAAATCGCTGGGGGGGAGGGGGGGGCATTCTGACTGCTGGGAAAATCGCTGGGGGGGGAGGGGGGGCATTGTGACTGCTGGGAAAATCGCTGGGGGGGGAGGGGGGGCATTGTGACTGCTGGGAAAATCGCTGGGGGGGAGGGGGGCATTGTGACTGCTGGGAAAATCGCTGGGGGGGCATTCTGACTGCTGGGAAAATCGCTGGGGGGGGAGGGGGGGCATCCTGACTGCTGGGAAAATCGCTGGGGGGGGGAGCATTCTGACTGCTGGGAAAATCGCTGGGGGGGAGGGGAGGGGGGGGCATTCTGACTGCTGGGAAAATCGCGGGGGGGGGGGAGGGGGGGCATTCTGACTGCTGGGAAAATCGCTGGGGGGGGGCATTCTGACTGCTGGGAAAATCGCTGGGGGGGAAGACTTTAGGACTGCTGGGGGAACTTTTGGGGGGTGAGGCATTAGTACTGCTGGGGGAACCGCTGGGGGGAAGGCATTATGACTGCTGAGGGGACTGCTGAGGGGGGCGCATTATCATTTCTGGGGGAACCGCTTGAGGGGAGGGGGGCATTATTGCTGGCAGACAGCTGGGGGTGGCATTGTGACTGCTGGTGGACCACTGGGGGGGGGGGTAATATGACTGCTGTGGGAACCGCTGGGGGGGAAGCGGGCATTATTACTGCTGGGGGACCGCTGGGGTATGTCACTATTACCACTGGGGGTGGGGGGGGGGGGGTGTCACTATTATCGCTAGGAGGGCCACTATTACCACTGGGGTATGTTTACATGCGGCAGAAACTGGCAGGGCTGTTTCAAAATAGACAGGGTGCAGATTTTGACTGCTTTTTGGATGCAGAAATGCTGCAGAATTTTCCACATCCAAAAAGCAGTCAGAATCTGCACCCTGTCTATTTTTATGCAGCCCTGTCCTTTTTAGAATGACGGGGGTAAAATCATGTCGTGATAAGCCCCGCCCCCTGACATGTTGGCACTTTGCGATACATAAGTTGGTTTTGGGTTGCAGTTTGGGCACTCGGTCTCTGAAAGGTTCGCCATCACTGCCCTAGGGCATAAAAGTGTCATAAGGTTGTTCAAGTTTAGAAAAACACAGCTACTTCATATGAAAACAACGCCACACCTGCCCATGGGTTGTGTTTGGCAGCACGGAGGTGAATGAGGCACACAACCTGGGCACAGGCGTGGCACTGTTTTTTAAATAACACAACCTAGTTTTTCTACTCCTTTCTACGACCTGAAGGATACATTCACACATGATGAGAACACTCTGTATTTTTGTACATGGAATGGGGTGTGGAAAATCCACTGTACAATAACAGCAAAGTGAATGGGATTTACGAAAATCTCATCCACACACTGAAAAAAAAAAAATTTTTTTATTTAAAAATCTGCATCATGTTAATTTATGGTATGGATCAATCATGGGTTTGTGATGGGTTTTCTCTACGGAATTCAATAAGGAGGTCAAAATCCGACAAATCCAAATGACTGGATTACCTGCTCATCTGCAGCAAAATCTGCAAGGGCTTGTCTTATCCACCCCTCTCTAAAGTGTCCTAAACCGTGGGGCAGCGGAGGGCACACCACCACTTCCATGGGGACTGACCAACGCAGAAGAGTTCAACTGTTCGCACTGAAGTGAACGGAGGATGTGCTGGAGGAGTGCATTACAGATAAAAGCTGTGGTGAGATAATCCCTTCTATTGTGACCCAAAACAATCAAAAGACAAAAAAAAAAAAAAAAATTAAAAACATTTTATGGGAAAATCAGAAGGTGACCCTATTGCGCCCGATTTAGTTTGGCTGGCAGAGCTCCTACTGAATGCAATGGAAGCTGTGCCTGTAGTACCAAAGCTGGCCAGTGCAACGTTTACAGCGCTATTTGCTACCAGTGCTGATATGTAATCAGCACTAATCGACTGGGATCCCACGAAAGCAGGCACTCGGGTGATCAACTACTGGTGACCCATGCGGAGGACAGCTCTTAAAGGGGTTGTCCAGGAGTTTTACTAAGGAGTGGCTATTATATTCTCATGTAATCACAGTGTCATCGGACGTAACATATACCAACACAACATAAGAGTATGCCGTACCTGTTCGATGTCGCAACAGGCTGTAGTAAAATGTGGATTTAAGGCTAGGCATCGCTGGAATTCCTTAAGAGCGTCTTCCTTCTTGTCCATCTGAAGGAGAGCCATTCCCTTTCTGTAGTATCCCTGAAGAATACAGCACAAGGAGAAAACAAGAGCTGCAAACACAACTTAAAGGAGACCGAAAACCACCATTTATTCCACCACTTATGTTACACCGATGTTCTTCAGTCTACATTTGGTACAGCACGGCCCAATGAGACTCACTACGTTTGTGACGTACCCACACATAGAGATATTAAAAGGGTCCCTGTCCCGATTTCACAACTACAGAACGCGTAGTGCTTGGTTGCAGTGGTTACATTCAGTATATATACACGCGACCGCTGCGACCAATCAGGCGGTATATGGCTCAAGACCAATGAGGATAGTGACTGGCTACAGTGGTCATGTTTATGTATACGGAACATTACAGTGATGACGGGAGCGGCAGCGCTGGATCGGCAGGGATTGGAGAGCTAAGGAGGCTTTAGCTTGTTATAGTTAACCATAGCCAGCTGAATAGATACTCTTTATGTAAGTTGGACATCCCCTTTACTATCCCCATGCTGTCAGAGTAACTGTGTTTTTGGGTTACATACTAGCGCTCTGTATTGCTATTCATTAGTCTATCTATTACTTCTCAGTACGGAGTTCTCACAATGTTCCTCCCCATACATCATTTAAGAAAGGTCAGCAGGTCTTGACTTCAGCATGGAAGGAGCAGCCAGACACTGACAAAAGATTCTAAAATAAGTTGGCCATAAGCTTTAGATAGCTGTCAGACAAAACACGCGTTCAGCCGACAGCTATTCCTCCCAAACTCCCCATGCATGCCCGGCTCAGTTGTGTGTGCACATGCTCTTAATACTAATCGTCTGCTAGACACCTCTGGCAGCGGCTTATCTGCCAATAGAATGAGTGAGGCATGCTGAAATTCAATAGACCGATCCTTCTTTACCCCAACAAGTGTCATCTATTTGATGTGTATAGGTGCCCCAGTCCTGTCGTTAAAGCATACCTGAAGTTTTCTAAAATCATAGAATAGTAGAGTTGGAAGGGACCTCCAGGGTCATCGGGTCCAACCCCCTGCTCAGTGCAGGATTTACTAAATCATCCCAGACAGATATTTGTCCAGCCTCTGTTTAAAGACTTCCATTGAAGGAGAACTCATCACCTCCTGTGGTAACCTGTTCCACTCATTGATCACCCTCATTGTCAGAAAGTTTATTTCTAATATCTAAATTTGTGTCTCCTCCCTTTCAGTTTCATCCCATTGCTTCTAGTCTTTCCTAGCACAAATGAGAATAGGGCTGATCCCTCTGGACTGTGACAGCCCTTCAGATATTTGAAGACAGCTATTAAGTCTCCTCTCAGCCTTCTTTTTTGCAAGCGAAACATTCCCAGATTCTTTAACCGTTCTTCATAGGACATGATTTGCAGACCGCTCACCATCTTGGTAACTCTTCTCTGAACTTGCTCCAGTTTGTCTCTGTCCAGTTCTGGGCACCCCACTTTAAAAAAGACACAGTATTCCAAATGAGGTCAAACCAAGGAAGAGTAGAGGGGGATAATGACCTCATGTGATCTAGACTCCATGCTTCTCTTAATACATCCCAGAATTGTGTTTGCCTTTTTGGCTGCTGCATCACAGTGTTGACTCATGTTCCGTCTATGATCTGTTAGTATACCCAAGTCTTTTTCACATGTGCTGCTTAGCCCAATTCCTCCCATTCTGTATGTGCTTTCTTCATTCTTCTTGCCCAGATGTAGGACTTTGCATTTCTCCTTGTTATATACCATTCTGTTAGTCGCCGCCCACTGTGCAAGCTTTGCTAGATCTTTTTGAATACTCTCTCTCTCTCTTCCATAGTGTTAGCTATTCCTTCTAGCTTTGTGTCATCGGCAAATTTGATCAGTTTTCCATCAATTCTCTCCTCCAGATCATTTATAAGAATGTTGAACAACACTGGGCCCAGGACAGAGCCTTGTGGTACCCCACTTGATACATTCTTCCACTTGGATGTGCAGCCATTTATGACCATTCTTTGAGTACGATCACTCAGCCAGTTGTGAATCCACCTAACAGTTGCCTTGTCAATCCCATATTTGGTCATTTTTTTCAATAAGTATGGTATAAGATACTTTGTCAAATGCTTTACTAAGGTCAAGATAAACTATATCCACCGCATTTTCCTGATCAACCCAGTGATCCTGTCATAGAAGGAAATTAAATTAGTCTGGCATGACTTGTTTGTTAAAAACCCATGTTGGCTTTGGTTAATTACTCCCTTTTAATTCAAGTACTTGCATACATGCTGTTTAATAATTTGTTCAAAGATCTTTCCCGGTATAGAAGTCAGGCTCACAGGCCTGTAGTTTCCTGGATCCACCTTCTTCCCTTTTTTGAAGATAGGGACAACATTTGCCATTTTCCAAACTTCTGGGACTTCTCCTGTTCTCCAGGAATTTTCAAAGATTATGGCGAGTGGCTCAGCAATAACCTCTGCTGTTTCCTTTAGTATCCTAGGGTGAAATTCATCTGGACCTTGAGACTTGAATTCATTTACGCTAGTTAGGTGTTTCCTCACCATCTCTATACTTACAGCTAGCCTGCATTCTTTTATTCCCCCAATAGCACAGGGAAGATCAGTTGATGTTCCATCTACTTTCTCAGAGAAAACAGATACAAAATAGGACTTTTCCTCCAGGTTCTCCTTACCCCTTTCATTTGCTGCTGTTTGCACCATCATATTTGGAAATTCTGATTTTCTATTGCTTAGCTGTTTGCAATTCACTTTTAGGAAGGGGCTGTAGCAAGCCTAGTATGCTGCCAGTAGTTCACTGTCCTGCATTTCCTTGCCCTGACTTCCCATGCTGTATTGTCTAGTCTATGGTCCAATCAGCAGGAAAACAGTATCTGAATGCTTGCCCCTCTGCTTTCCCGGGATGATTCAGGTATTCTGGCCAAATGGTGAGTAAACCCAATATAATGTGTCCAGTCCCCCCCCCCCCCCTTCCCTACAGGAGAGGCAGAGATTGTGAAGGGTGTTATCACAGTGTCGGCAGATCTGTCAGCCAGCAGCCTCTGAGTGCACAGGAGTGCCCTTGTGAAGATAGCTACTCTGCCTAATGCCAAGGAATCGTCCCTGCTTTGCAGAGCACATCATATTACTGTACAGCTGATGTATACTCACCTTGGGGTTTTGTGGCTGCAGATCACAGATCACCTCTGCTTCCCGCAAAGATTCTGGGAATTGCTTTAAAGACAGATACACCTGGGAGCGAAGTATTCTCAAGGGAACATCCTCGGGAGCTGAAAAATACATTGTCCATATTATAGTATGCTGTGAATGGCAAGAATGCTACACATTGCAATATATAAGGGATGAATCTTGGAATGGATACAACAATCTAAGGATCTGCTCAGTCATTTGCACTATATACTCCTAATTTTCTCAGCTCTGTTACTACTTATATAGATGGCACCGATGACAACATCCAACAGAGCCCGCCATGATGCCAATTCATGTGACCAACTGTAAGGACATAGGGGCAGATTTACTAATGTCATGTAGTAACTAGACAATGTAGACTCAAGGCTCATTCGCATAAATGATTTATCCCTTCGATTATAGACCGAAATCAGATGCAAATAAAGTTGTTTTTTTTTTGTTTGTTTTTTTAAATCGGATGAACGTTCCAAAAAGGTTAAAAAAATAAATTAACAAAAAAAAAAAAAAAAAAATCACAGAATATCCTTTACTTTTCCCAACTTTCTGATGAAAGACATGTGACTTCCAGGGACATCAGCAGTAGCAGCAAACACCAGGACCTTGGCAGCGCTGGATCACGACGGCAGGGACCAGGTAAGTACTGTTCCTTTTCTTATTTTAGTGGGGACTAAAGGGAGCAGGTTGTCCAGTAACCGGACATCCCCTTTAAAACACACCAGATTTATCGCAATGACTCTGCTGAATCTTAAACTGTCTAATCTAACTTTTTACCAGCTGTCAGTTGTCTTGAGACTGACTGCACACGGCCGTGTCGGATTCCGTAAGCAGGATCCTGCAGCAAAATCTGCCTCGGTGCCCGCCGGTGCCTCCTGCGTACCTCTCCCGATTCTTCATAATCTGCATTGCGGATGTGCGGCCGGCGTACAGATTATGCCGCGTCATCACTAGGGGATAACTCAAATTCCGCAATGATGATTTGACTTCAATGGAAGCCGTCCACGCGGTGTACAGTCCAGTGCTACATGAACGTATGAGATCATCAGCCAACCGGCTCATGGATGCTTTCTATATGATCTTCTCTGCAGGGCATGCCAAAAGATCTTTTTTGGCCAGATTCCCCCTTATTTAATGAATGGTCATTCCAGTTTTTAAGGATTACAAAACTCAACAAAGATCCCACGGAAATCACTAGTTGACAGACTTCGTAATGGCAACGTTGCGGTCCTATGTTTGCACATGGTTACCTCCTACTCAACAAGTCCTGATGGCCATTGGTAGATATATTGTTAAGGCAATAAAGATCTTTAAAGTTCTTCTGGGGGGGGGGGGGGGGGAATCAATCAATATGGATCATAACCCATATGTATTAGTTCCCAGATTCAGATACTTTCCGACAAGTACGTTCCTTCCTCCTGGAGTCAAGAAGGTTTCATAACATAAAAGTAGCATCTTATGCAATAAACAAGTGTTGCGGGTAAAGATCACGCTCATATCTTACGGGTTCAACACTGTTTTATAACGACATAGATTACAGCCATTGCAAGATGCACCAAGCAATATCTGTAGACAGGGAAGATGATGAAAACTCTCAAGGCCCCCATTCCTTCTAGACACACAAAGCGGATCTGTGGAGCAACGCTGGGAGGCTGGCCATAAACAAGAGACGTACCAACCAATCCATATATCACAGCGAGTGAGTAAGGAAGCCAGCTCCTCGGAAAGACCATATATTTACCGGACAGCAAAAAATCACTAATCACAGAAAAGAAACCGCTGCGCTAGAAATATATCCAACGTGATGAAAGACGGATGACGCTGCTTGATATATAAGAGATTAAACCAATATAGTCAGGGGGGGCAAGGCAAGGTAACCACCAAGCCAAGAGACATTCCCAAATGTCCTGAAAAGTTTGATAGAAAATAGAAACATTGCCCATATTTGGTCAAAATAGCCTCCATCCAACAACAGTCCATGGCGCTCGTCAGAGATCCACCAATAGACCAGAGTCACAGTCTTTTTATCTACCACTTTAGATATGTTTCTAGTCTTCTTTTTCCTTCCTTTTTCAGGGCTTCTTAGGGGTATTTAGGGTGAGGATCCAGCACAGGGTCGCCCTTTTCAGGATGGGTGCTCCGTATTGTTAACAGGTACATCTGAGTGTTATTGGGTGCACCTTAGGCCACTGTCACGCACAACGCTTTTTACAGTGATTAACGCGGCATTCCAAGCGCCGAACTAAAAGCGCTACAATGTTTCCATTGATTTTAATGGGACCTGTGCTCGAACTCGTTACAAACGCCGCGATTTTCTAATGCTGTCTGTTCTATTTTTCAGCATTTTCATGTTTAACGCAGCTCATTACCTATTATAATGATAGAGTGTGTTAAAAAGTGCTGTCAAATACCGTGACAGGCGTTCAAAAACGCCGCTGGAAATCGCGGTACAATGACACAAAGTTACGTTTTATTGCGTTTAACGCTTTTTTCTGTGATTGCTTATCAACCAATCCAGTAAGATAAGGGGCACAAAACTGACCGGCGGCTGCTGATTGTACTTTACAGATACAAATTAGCAATTTTGGGTGACTGTCGGCCTGTATAAGTACGGCCCCCGACAAGGCACTCAGTTGTCGTTAGTCATTCCGTTTCAGATCACCTCTCACTCAGTGTAGATAGAAGCCGCTCAAGTCTAGGAGTGACTCCTGTTTACTGTGAATGGAAGCAGGCGAGTCGGAATGAACCCCGGCCACTCCGCCTCCATTCACTTGAACCACTACCGCACCTGTGTAAAGCACAGGATTGATCGTCGCTGGTAGGGCTGTTGGGCACTTCTACAATCTGATCACGGGGTGCCAATCATGCCCTCCGGGTATGCCATGAACGATGGCATATGAGGATCAGTGTTCATTACTGACAGTAAGGCCGGCCTCACACAACCGGATTTGAATTGCGGATTCTACGATCGGTATGCCTTTTCAAATTTTCCTTCACATTTGCGGATATAAATTGCGTATTCCGTGAGCAGAAGGAGAAAAAAAAAAAAAGAAATCGCAGAATGCTTTATTTTACCATGGAATCCGCGCAGACGTCCTCCATTGATGTCAATGGAGGCATGTGACCTGCAGCCCATATGCAATTAGGCGACAGTGCGGGAAATACAATCAAACAAAAAAAACAACCTGTGCAGTGCAGGACCGCCTGTGAGCCACCACGGTCATATGCAATACAGTTGCTTGCCATACGCAGGGTCAGCGGCGGGCCTCCCGCAATTCAACCCGCTCATTTGAACCCGGCCTAAGAGGCTGTATTGTCAGTGATGAACGAGAGAATACACTGTGCGACATAAGTAGTGCAGTGTATTATCAAAGAGATCAAACAATCGCATCTTAGAAGTCCCCCTTGTGGGACAAACAAATGTGGTAAAACACAAAAAGAAAGAAAAAGGTTTTCATATCCAAACCCCTTCCCCTGAAAAATAAACCCAAAAAGAGCAATAAAAAAAAAAAAAAAAAAAAAAAAAGCTCCTGGTGGCATAGTACGCACCCCATATATTTTAATTGGCAGCATAGGTCATCAAAAACGTGCTGCAACGCTGAAAGTAGAACATACAGCGTTCGTGTTAGCGCTCATCTATAGAGCGAACAGAGGTGCGTATAGACAAAAGGAGGAGCTCACCGGTGCTACCAGCTGTAAAGCTATGCAGCTAGCCTCGGCTGGCATGGGGCTGTAAACCCCCGTGTCGTCCCAATTCCATCGATCTCATATGTACATATGCAAAAAGTGGTGGACAACCCAAGCGGGCCAGTGGGCTGTCAAATAATGATGGATTATAGGAATTGGGTATTTCTTTGCCCAAGCACTAATAAGATCTGTCAGTAGCAGCTGCCTCCTTGCTGACGGTTTCCAGGCAGTATCATACATTACATATTACATTTGCTGACTGCATAAATAATGATAAAAGGCAGACTTTCCCTGGCGTGGCGTTCATACTGCGACATCTACTTTGTGCAGGCTGTACAACGGGGCAGCCATGGTGCCCACATGGCGCCAGCTGTGCAAGCTGCTACAAGGTGGCGTTTACGCCCCACAGCCCATGTCTTACCACGGGTCCAGCCGCCATTGCTTTGGGTCAGATGGGGTCAAAATGTTATAATTTCTGCACACCGCATGTCAGGAGGACGCCGTCAATGGTTGGTGGTAATGTGGCGCGGCGGTGACAATCGGGCGCAAAATATATTCTATAGATAAATATGCCTTTATTTAAGAAACTGTTTTTAATTAAAGTTTTGTTGCATAAATTACCGGAATTCACACTTGTAAAGGCGGATTCAGGCGGCCAAAAATCTGGCGCGAGTTTAATGCGTTGCGAGAGGCACAAAACTCGTTCAATTATGAACCCCATTCGTATGGAGTCCTATACAAATCGCGGCATGTGCCATCTTTTTGCGTATCTCAGACCGCATCACTCATTGTTTTCAATGGGACAGTAAAGCACATTATACATCGTGCGAAGTGCGCACGGCGCGATGCGAGGTCTACCGCTGAAAGCAATAGGAAACACTTGCCGATCGCTGCTTTACAGAAGTGATGGAGGCGGATTTGCCGCAAAATACCTTGCATCGCAACGCTGTGAAAACGCACATTAGGGGGTGCGATATCGGGGGGACAGGGCCTATTGCTGCGGCGGTCAGCTGCTCTGTCAGCAGCGGTTGGCCATTCCATTGCATTCTGTAAGGAGGAGGGCAAGCCGTGCCTCCCTATTAGGCCGCGCTCACACGAATGTATTCGCATTGCGTATTACGCGCACATAATACGTAGTAAATGGCGTCAATGAAGGTACGTTGGTTTTCATTGTTCCGCTCACATGATAAGCGTATAAAAGAAGAATGTAGCATGTTCTATTTTACCGCATATGATGCGCCGGGAGCCCTATTGTTTTCTATGGGTGCATTCGAAACGCGGTGCGTGCACAATTACAATGCGTATGTGCAGCGGCGGTTTTTTGTTTTTTTTTTACGCACACACACGCCCACTCACAGACGCGGCCCGCATATTCTGCATGAGCACAGTACACACTAAATACGTATGTGACATGTATGTTTGCTGTGCATGTTAAATCCCTGCAGCCCATATTGGCGCATATTACACATGTAATACGCACCAAAATAGGACCTTTTTTTTCCCCCACACATGTATGACGTGTGTAAAAAAAAAAAAAAAAAAAAAAAACACGGGTGACAGCAGCCCAAAATAAATCAATGGGATTTTAGCACCGCGTATTACATATGTGATAAATATGCGCATGATACATGGGCTACATACGTCCGTGTCAGTGAGGCCTAAGGCTGGGTTCACACAGGGCGGATTTGCTGCGGTTTTGCCGTGGTTTTTCCGTTGCGGTTTTGCCGCAGAACTACTTCTGTGGCAAAACCGCTTCAAAGGTTAATTTTGGCTTGCGGATTTTCTTGCAGAAAGCGTTTTTTCCCGCAGCACTTTTTAACTTTTTGCCGCGGATTTGGCTGCGTCCATAGAGGTCTATGGACAAAAAAGCGCTGCGGAAAAGACCGTAGAATGAACATGCTGCTTCTTTAAAAACCGCGCCGCAGTTGCATTTCCGCACTGAGGCTGTGCGGAAAAAATCCGCCTTGTGAGAACAGCTTTTTTCCAAAACTCATTTGTGCTGCATTGCACTGCAAACGCAGCGGTTTTGCCGCAGTGCGGATATGCAACGGCAAACCGCGGCAAAACCGCAGCAAATCCGCCCTGTGTGACCCCAGGCTAAGGCTAATTTCACACGGGTGAGCGCGATATTGGGCCGTGAAACCTGTCCTGATATGGCACTCCTGCGATGTCCCTGCGGATGCGAGGCGCTATTGTGTTAAAACGCCTGCCATCCTTTAAGTAAAGTTGCGATCCTCCAGCGCAGCCTTCAGCTTTGTGCATCTCGCAACACTCAAATCTCACGCAATTTTCTCAGACGTGTGACAGCGGTCTCACATGAGCATATCACGCAGGGCCAATATCGCACAGGCTTTAATTATGCCGCTCACACAATGCATGCGAAATACATGTGCGAAAAAAATATTGTGGCATGTCCTATGTTGGCGCGCATTACGCGCACATACACGCCACGATAGCGGATGGCGATTGTCAGCGTGCAGCAGGTACGGCATTGTATCCTTGCTGCGTGTTCGAGTGATACGCACGCGGCGCACAGCTTATAACGGCCGTTAAATCGACCTAAAACCCAATCTCGGGGTCGGCTATAAGAGGGGTCTTCTGTTAACCCTTCCTTACCCATCACTATGCCTTTGCAGGCCAGCGTCACGGCCTCCTCGTACCGCTGGGCGGCCATCAGCTCCTGCAGGTCCCTTGTGATCCTCTTCACTTTAGTCCCCACCGTCAGGCACTTGTCCAGCACGTTGGATAGGACGGTGGCGCAGCGGCGCTCCTGGGCACCGCTGATCTCTAGCCTCTGCTGGCACAGCTGGCATCTGGTGGCATCATTAAGACATTTCTTACAAAAAGTGTGCCCACATGGCAATGTCACAGGGTCCCAGAGGGGCTGCTGGCAGGATGGGCAACTCAACAAATCCATGATGCTTCTTTAAAAAAAAAATCCCTTTAAAGCCCCTCAGCTACAAGGTGCATCAGCAGGAAGCAGTGGGGGGCATTTTTTTTTTAGTCCTGGCATGTAATGAGTGCCAACCAGATATTGGCAGAAGGTGACAGCCTGCAGTGCACAGCAATGCCCAGTGCTGCACGGGGCACAGAGTCATAAGCAGAGCCCGTGCCCACGGGAAGGACACCCCGGTATATATAACGTGTGCCACATTACATAAAGTCTGTGGTCACATGACGCCGTCGGCGCGCTCCTATTGGCTGCGGCGGGGACTCCCTGCCCTTGTTGTGAAACAGCCAGCAGCCCGTGTTTCATAATGGTGATATAACCGAGAGGAGGGAGGCAGGACACGTACACCGGGGATACGAGGGGAATGACACCCACGGAGAAGGATATAGTTATATACTCGTTGCTGGGGGAAGGACAGCATAGCAACCAATCAACGCGCGGCTTGCATTTCTTAGAGTGCTATTGCAAAATGAAAGCTGTGATCTGATTGGTTGCTATGGGCAACACATAAGTTTCCTTTTTTAGACAGTTTTAGTAATCTGCCCTGTTGTGTTTATTATGACTGTCCTTTTTATAGGGTGAATTCAATGATGCCGTAAAGGGGGGGCGTTGTGGCGCCGTTATTATCGGAGGTGCCGTAAGGGTGCATACACACCTGCCTACAGTCACATTTACGTTGTTTGGCGCAGATGAACGCCTATGACTAGAAAGGCGCAGATGTGGCTCTTGTCAAGTAAAGGCTCATGTCCACGACTGTGTTGTCACCGTGATCCGGCAGCAAATACCGCCCGTAGCATGCTATGGCAAAACGTGTTTTCTTCCACATGAGCAGAAACCAATTGCGATTTTCCGCACGCGGAAGAGAAATCGCCGCACGCTCTATTTCTGCGCGGATCCCGCACAGATAGCTTTTATTAAAGTCAATGGAAGCCATCAGATCCACGGCCTGTCCGAGATTTAAAATCATCCCTAGAATGTGTAAAAAAAAAAAAATATATATATATATATATATATACTCTCTAGCGCTGCAGGGGCTCAGGTGAGTCTAGCCGCTTGTCCTCCTGAACTGCTCTGAAGTTCTCCCCCACCTGCTGAAAGGGCTGCCTCTGATTGGCCGAGCGCTGTGACCAATCAGAGGCAGCACTCAGCCATGCATTGAATTCATTTCTAGGGAAGAATTGTAGAGTTCACACATTCTAGGGAAGGTTTTCAGGGAAGGGCTTATATTTAAAGCCCCTCCCCGAAAATCACTGCAGAAGCGCCGCACCCATTGAAAGCAATGGAAGAACATCCCTCTCCTGTGCCACAGCTGTGGCAGGGGAATTCTTCATCTCCGCGGGGAGTCCCATTGTCACTGGACACTGTGACAATGCTGTCACAGTGTTCAGTGATGAGGGGACTCCCCAGGGAGATGAAGAAATCCTCTGTCACAGCTGTGGCACAGGAGAGCGATGTTCTCTGTATGTTCTCAATGGGGCCGCTGCTGCTGCCACCGGCCCCATTGGCCACAAGGTGAAACCCCTGGATGTGACAGCAATCAGGGGTTTTACATCCAAGGAATCCCCTGATGCTGCTGTCACAGCCGCACCAGGGGATAGTGTGCAGCGCACTTTATGTGCGAATTTAAACTGTGACGCCCGCTTCAGTCATGCGATTTTTAAACTGTGACGCCCGCGTCGGTCATGCGATTTTTAAACTGTGACGCCCGCGTCGGTCATGCGATTTTTTGACGCATGCATTTTGCGTGGCAAGTAAATGCGCGGCAAAAAACGCTCGTCTGACTGAGCCCTTATTTGCTGTTATTGGACAATTACTGATCTGTATCAATACAAAAGCAAAAATGGAAAAAAATAGGTCATGACGTGTTTATAAAAAATGGGCTATGGCCTAAAAGAAGCAAAAAGAGTATGTAAATTTGGTATCACCATAGCAACCTCAGAATAAAGTTCACATGTCATTTACACCACATAATGAACGGCGCAAGACATAAAATAAAACACAATGTAAGACTTGAGGTTTTTTTTTGTACTCCTCGCCTCTCGAAAAGTGTAATAAAAAGCAATCAAAAAGTTATCTGTACTCCAAGATGGTAGCAATGAAAACGTGAACTTGTGTCGCAAAAAGAGAAGCCCACACAGCTCCATAGGCAGAAAAAAAACGATGAAAAATGTTATTGCGTGATTGGCTTAAAAAAGAAACTAAAAATGTCAAAATAGCATTTCTTTGTATTGTTTACCTCCAAAAAAGTAATGTCCCCCGCTGATCTGGTCCGGAATGGACCCTCCAGCGTCTTCTAGGCATGTGCGCCAAAGAAAAAATGGCAGCGCATGTGCAGTAGAGAAGATCGGCGCAGGATATTTGAAATCTCCTGGCTCCCGGCTACTAAGATAGTACAGTGACCATTTAAAGTAAAAAAAAAACAACTTTGACCCCTTAATTACAAGCCCCCCCCCCCCCACCTTTTAAAAAAATCGTATTTATCCATCAATGTCGCTGTATGAGGGCTCGTTTTTTGCGTGACGAGTTGTATTTTTCAATGGTGCTATTTAATGCACCATATAATGTACTGAAAAATTTTTAAAAAATTCTAAGTGGAGCGTCTTGTTTCTACGGCGTACAAACTGCAACAAAAATGACCTGATAACTGTATTCTATGGGTCAGTATGATTACTACGATACCAAACTTGTATAGTTTTTTCTTGCTGTACTCCTTTTTTTTTCAGACATTAAATTTTTTTCAATTATTTTCTGTCGCCATTTTTTGCACTCAATAAATTTCAAAAAAAATTTTAAAAAGTTTTATCAGATATATAAAAAACTTTTACCATATTTATAATTTTCAAAAAATCTAAATTAAAAAAACAAAAACATATTTGGTATCGCTGCGTCCATAAAAGTCCGATCTGTGAAAGTAACGCATTATTTACCCCACATGGTGAACGTTGTCAGAAAAAAAATAATAAATGCCAGAATTGTGCCTTTTTTTTGGTACTCCTGTCTCCAAGAAAAAAGGTAATAACGGACTCCTTCACACTGGCGATCGCGATATCGCCGCATGAAAATTGCAGCAAAATGGCAACTTTTGGAGGAAATTTCAAAAATGGAAAAAAGGGCCGCGTTGTTAAAGGTTTAAAGGGGTTTTGTCAATTAAAAAAAAATTCATTCCTACCAATTTCTCCTCAGGCCAGCTTCTTATCGCTGATCTTCCTCAGTCCCCCTTGTCACCTCACCTCCAGCCGGCCGGATCCTCTTCTTCTTGTTATGCAGCATCCATTCTCAGCAATCTTATTCCGGCAGGTCAGTGTAGGTTACATCACTAGTGACGTAATGTTCACTGCCTAGGAAGGAATGCCAATCTATTGCAGAGACTGTCCATGTGCGCTGTCTCGCCGCGAGAGTACATATACTATTGCAGAGAGAGAGCGAGCATGTGCAGTCTCGTCAATAGCTCGGCACTCCCTGCTAGGCTATGGATGCTACGTCACTAGTGACTGGATACACTGACCTGCAGGAAGGAGACTGCAGAGAATGGACGATTCGTCACCAGAAGATGAAGAATCAGCCGGCTTACGGTGAGGTGACCTTAGGGACTGCAGGAGACAGAAGATTGGTGGGGAGAAGATGCGGTAAGCAGACTGACGGGGGAGGAATAGGTGAGTATAGAATTTTTGTTTTCTAATGACAGATCCCCTTTAAAGAAGGGAATTAGGATTTTTTGGCATATTTTTTACATTTGGTGTCCCTTAGTTTACCATGTTCAATAGAGTATGTAAACAGACAGTTACCTGCAGGCACTCCATGTGCGTTATTGCAGTGTGCGGGGTCGGCAAGTATTGTTCCAAAGTCTAGATGGCACTAATACTCTTGGCTAAAGTTCTCCATAGGTTTTCATGCCCTTAGCCAGCAGACTTGGTAGGAGTCCACATTCTGATCTCCAGACAGAACATTAGATGATCAATTCATCTTGATTGTTTTGGGGACGGTGACAGTGACTGTGACAAACAGCCAAGTTCTCTCCGCTCAGTTGCTGCAGATTCAGCATTTGGAGAAGATCTAGCGGAAATAAAAATCTGAATTTGCCGCATCTTTTTCAATTTAATGATGATCGCAAGCGTGAAGGCACCCTAAGGCTGCATCGGTGGTCCGTGCGATATCGCTGCGTTTTCTTGCAGCGATACTGCGATTTTGTGGTGCTTACACGACTTTGTAGCACTACTTGCGAAGATTCGTGGGGGTAACTTGAAATATAAACCCTACCCGAAAATAAGCCCTAGCTGCAGAAAAAAAGCGCTGTCCGGCTCCACTGCATCTTCTCCACTGTCTCCGTCACTGTTCTTCATCATCTCTTCTAGCAGGGAATTGAAAAATCCCTTCCTCCTGGAAGCGCTGCCTCTGATTGGCTGAGCGCTATGATGCTTAGCCAATCAGAGCTAGCGTTTGATGGATCAATCACAGCCATTCATTAAGCGGTGGCTCTGATTGGCTAAGCATCACAGCGCTCAGCCAATCAGAGGCAGCTCTACCAGGAGGTGGGGATTTTTCAATCCACGGACAGAAAAGATGATAAAGAACAGTTACCGGATGGGAAAGAAGACGCAGCGGAGCCGGATAGCGCTTCTAAGGTGATGTGACCTTTTTTTCCCTGCGGCTAGGGCTTAATTTAGGGCTTTGACAGTAGGATTTACTACAGTAAAAGTTGAATCGCATTGGCACGAAAACCGCATCATCTGCATTTCACTCTTAGGAAGGAGAGAGTTAATTGCTACTTCTTTTCTGCGGTGCCTAGTGGATGACCTTGTATTCCTCTGATTGCCCGGTTCGTGAGGCAAGACATCTGGATACAGGAGAAGATGGAGAATAGAAGACATTATGGTTTGTCTCACAATTTGTTGTCCTAAAAGGATGGATATGCACACAATATACTAAGGCAGAGAACACAAAATATAAAAAAAACAAAAAGTAGGGGGAATAATAAATCTGACCTACTAATGTGATGAGACCCTGCCTAAGAGCGGTGCACTCACCCTGATAAGGGGCGACCCCATGTGAGGAACCTGTGGCGAACCTGGTTCAATGCAATGAACCAGATGAAATAAAAAAAGTGGAAATAGCAGTCAGGACAGAGATGTGATAGCACGCAAATATCCTTAACTCCAAACAGTCTTATCTGCCATTAGAACAGGACAGGAGCCACAGACTAGACCAGAAACACCTTCAGACTAGAAGTATAACCAGGGTCCTCAATGAGGAGGAGCCAGTAAAAATGTAGACAGACGCTGATTGGCCGGCTGAGACACAAGCCTCCCAGTTAACCAATCTATTCACACACCAGCAGACAAGTGCTCATGTCAGCGTCCTGTGCCAGAATAGTTCGGTATATACCGTGTCCGTATGAAGTTGGTGCAGAATAGGGAGCCAACATTATTCTATACACTTCGTCACTCTTCTCTTTAGTATGTAGTTTTGCAACAACTTTAAACATAAACAGACATAATAAGATTTAGTCTCAACCCTGCTCAAAGAAAAATGTATTCAAAAGAGCAATAAGTCGCTCAAACTGGTAAAAGTAGAGCTTTTTGTTTATCGCCCCTCGCCAAGAGTCGGTGTCATGTACAAAAGGAGATATATGAAAAGAATATTTTGACACTGAATCAAAACTGATGTACGATGACAGCCAAAGTAATGAAACAGCATTGGTGACTGTGTTTTCTGGTTGGTAATGCGCAATTCATTCTGTGCCTGACAGCTGCTCCGTGTAAGACAAACCTTAGATTTATGTGTAGTAGAAGAAAAAAAGGCAAGAAAAAGTATTGAAGAGAGCGAATTTATAAAAGAGCACATCACGTGACTATGGCACCATTCAGATTTCATAAGGAATCTTCACAGGGATTATATTCTATTTTGCATAGACAGAGTTGGGCCCAATGTCCACGGGCGGATTCTAATTATAAAATCCATGCGAGGCTCCCCCACGGGAGATCCGCACCTCCAGCTGGCCATAGGGATGCACTAGCATCTGCAAAGCAATTTAAAGCATATTTTTCCCAGCGTGCGGATCACAGCATGCTCCAGCGGATACCACAGGGAGAGCTTTCATTGAAGTCAATGGAAACCGACCGATCCGTGGCACAGCCACAGCTGTCACTATGGACGTGCCTCGGAGATTTAAAAACAAGAAAGCACTGCGCATGCGCCTGGCGCATCGGCCGCCGCTACCGGACTGATTTGCTGTGCTGAACAAAGAAGATCCGGCCAGCACAGAGAAGACCCGCGCTGGATCCGGAGGGGTAAGAAACTGTCTTTTTATGTTCATGGCCACAAGTATGCATGGATTCTGCTGCGGGATTAAGGAGTGGAATTCGTGCGTGCAAGTGGACATGAGGCCTTAAAGTGGTTTTTAGTGATTTAATTATAGATGTCCGACCTTCATTATAGGTCATCAGTAGTTGATTGTCGGGAGTCATCGGCTGCTGTGGACCCCTGACGATCAGCTGATTGAAGTGACAGCAGCGCTAGGGTGAGCGCTGCAGCCTCTTTTGTCCATACCAGGCACAGTGCCAAAGTCAGCTCCACAGCAGGCCTCCTCCCACCCCCAAGTCAGCCCACTGTGGGCACCTAATAGCCCCCAAGGTATGGCCCATTTAGACACAACAATTATCACTCAAAATTTGCACAAAAGACATCTTTTGATGCAGAAGACAAGCTGTCCTCTGCATCTTCCGCTTGCAGAGCTTGGCTGTATAACCGACGGGCACTCTCAGCAGGGAACTGCTGGATGCAGAAGACAAGCGTCCCCGCTTGGAGTGGAAGGTAATCCGCTCTATGTTTGAGTGATCATCTTGTGCTGTAAATGACACAACGATTATTGCTCAAAAGACATCTTTTGAGCAATAATTGTTGTGTCTAAATGGGCCTTTAGCCCTATACTGGGCATCCTCCTGCTCCCAAGTCAGCCCCACTGCGGGCCCCCTCCCTCCCATACGTCAGCTCTATTATGGCCTTTGTCCAGGGCTAGACAACTGATCGCCTTTTCTGGGGTCAAGAAGGAAACTTTTCGTCTTGTGCCACAAATTAACTGAACTTGTCCAGGGTTTTTTGCCTTCTTCTGGATGAACAGTTTTAGGTAGAGGTAGAAATTTTAGTTTGTCCTTAAGGGGTTAATCCAGGCCGATACAGGAAATATGGTGCCGGATTAAAGCCTCTGCTCCTGCAATCAAGCAGAAGCAAGTCGGGTCCTTGGCTGTTAGTCACAGCTGAGAACCCGGAGGAGAAGGGAGAGGTTTTTAACCACTTCTGCCTTCTCCTTCCCATGCTACATAGCACTCAATGAGCGCTATGTACTAATAAGTCAAAGTGGAAGTATTACTTCCACTATGCGACCTGCCAATCATGTTCCACGGGGTGCCCCTATCACAGCAGAGCTGCAAGTGACTATTGTCACTACAGGGGGATATTTTCCCCTGTAACGGGGGCTCCTATGGATGCCCCAGCTACTTCGGAAGATGGTACATAGATGGTAAAAAAAATAGTTACAAAAATAAGTTAAAAAAATTACAGAATAAAATAAAAATATATACTTAAAAAGAAAATGATATGAAAACGGTCAAAATAAAACGAGGAACCCATTCACATACTTTATTTTAACATAGATTTCCTAAGTTTTTTTTTAGCTTTTTGCCCCCAGTAAAACTAAAAAATGGGAAAAAAGTCACTGAAAAAAGATATTTAAAAAATAGCCCTATGTTTCACGGGGGGAAAAACGCAGCAAAAGTAATTTTGGTAGCTGAAGGAAAAAAATTGGACAGTAAAACCGCCACATGGTTAAAATCCCTAAAAAGTGTCTGGTCAATTAGGACCAAAACACAGTGGTCCTTAAGGGGTTAAATCCAATGATCTGTCTCTTCATTATTTCTCAGTATTATACAGAGTGTTTTATTATATATATTGTTAGCCACCATTAATACTTACATGCACACTTCTGTAATGGTCCACTTCACTGCATTCTAGGCAAGGGAATGTTTTGCCCACTAGATGGCGATGATGCTCTGCAGCAGAATACCAATATCCTAACGACATGGCACCAGTTTATATGATGGGATTGACTATTTAATAAATACCATTTCTTGTGAAGTATTTAGAAGATTGAAGCCACTGTATATTCATAAATGTGTTTCCCATAGTTCATTGGTGAGTTGACATGTCTGCAAACATGTCTGAAAAAAATTGCAGCATGCCCATTCTTTTTGCGATATCGCCCATTGTTTACAATGGGGTTGACGGCAGCAGCGCCGGCCCCATTGAAAGCAAAGGGAGAGGATCACTAGAACTCACTGCGACTGTGACAGCTGTAGCAGGGGATTCCTTGGATGTGAAACCCCTGGATGCTGTCAAATTGCTTCACCTTATTGTCAATGGGGCCAGCGGCAGCAGCGCCAGCCCCATTGAACACATTGGGAGAAGATTGCACTCCTCTGCCACTGCTGTGACAGCTGTGGCAGGTAATCTCTTCATCCCCGCAAGGAGTCCCCTGATCACTGAACACTGTGACAGCAGTGTCAGGGGATTCCCTCATCCCCATGGGGAGTCCCCTCATCAGTGAACAGCGACAGCAGCGGCAGGGTGTTCAATGATGAGGGAACTCCCCATGGAGATGAAGGGATTCCCTGCCACAGCAGTGGCAGAAGAGCGTGATCTTCTCCTATTGCTTTCAATGGGGCCGGCGTTGCTGCCACCCCATTAAAAGCAATGGGATAAAGGGAATCCCCGCAGGGATGCAAGGCGTATTTTTCACATGAAAATGCCTCACATCCTGGGGTTTCCCATGGATTGTGAGAGTGATATCAGGCCGTGAATCACAGCTAAATATTGCTCTCGCCAGTGTGAGGGGGGCACGGTTCCCGGTCACTTGATCGTCACTATTCAATGGATAACGACGATCATGTAAAAGTGAAAAAAGTAAAATTTTCACCTCCCGTTACGAATCCGATCCATGAGGGGAGGTGAGACGACTTACCTAAAGCCTCCTGAAATGTCCCCGTCAGAATCTTTATCCGCGGATCTTTCCGATTGGTGTGAGGGGATGAAACTTCTTACCGGAGGCCTCCATATTTGAACCACAACGTGATCGGCCTCCACGGACCTTTCCCGACTTCTGCACATGCGCCCCCCCGTCAAGATGCCGGAGCCTGGAGCAGTGACCAGTGGCCTTGTTAAGCGGTCCCCGGTCACGTGATAAAAAGGTAACGATCTACCAGTTCCAGGAGCAGCTTGTTGAGCGCCTTTTGTGTGAGACCGCCGCACCTCTGCAAGCTTACGAAGCCTCACAGAGCGCCACTTTTTACACCCCATCCCCTCCACAGAGGTCAAGAGATACCCGGAAAAAAGTGTTGGGCTTCCAACAAGCATGGAAGGAGGAGGGATACCCGTTTTTATTACCCTATGTGCCCATGCCAACTAGCCTCTGTAATTACCCCTGTCTTCGGACATACCACACAGTTTTTCATTATTACTTTTATCTAAAATTTAGGGAACGTCAAAAGGGGGGAAGTGGGGGGAATATTTTTAGGGAGTCAATTTTTTTTCTGCACAGGTGAGCAATTGGGCCTGAAATTTATTCAGTTGTGCCCTAAAATCCAACGGGTGTTCCCTCCATTACAGACCTACCCATGTGCCCTATAAGTAGATTAGGGCCACGATAGGTATGTTTCTGAAGATGGGACAGACAGGGGATTCCATTTTGCGATGAAAGTCTTCATTTAGATGTGTGTTGTACAAAAAAACTGTTTTTAAAATGACACACCTGCCAAAGAAAATGAAAATCGTAATTTTTCCTTTCTGCTTTACTTAGTTTTATTCAAAAACTGTGGGGTCAAAATACATAGTATACCCCTAGATAAATTTGCTAAGGGGTCTAGTTTTCAAAATGGGGTCATTTTGGGGGGTTCTCCATCGTTTTATCATGGAAACATAGAATGGTAGAGTTGGAAGGGACCTCCAGAGTCATCTGGTCCAACCTGTTGCGATCGTGACCAAAGCGGACTAGGTACGCACACGGGTTTCTGGCAAATTGACCCTTTGCTACCGGAAGGTTGTTGACATGGCCCTACCTAAGCGGGGACATTGCCCCAATAAGGGCAGCCCAGCGGTCTTCGGATCTGGGCCCTAGCTGATCCTAGGAGCCACACACCAGAACAGGATACATACCCATGCCACATGACAGGGACTGTACAACAGCATACAAAATGCAACCACTAGTAACAGATAGGAAGCTGAATATAAATACCAGGTATTAGTTGACATTTTGTACAAGACATGAAAGCTAGCAGGCCACTTCACGTCTCTTGGTTATACTGCTAGTCCCTACACTAACCAGGAGTCCAGCAGAACCGGACACAGTACACACAGCTCGCTGCAACAGGACAGGACACAGATAGCAGGTCACACAGCAAGCTGACACAAAACTGACAGAATTTAAACGTACAAATGGACATGAACCAGCAAGACACAGATCGCACAGCAAACTCAAACAGACAAGCATTCATGACTGCTTACCCTTAACACTAGACACAGACTGACCAGGAGCTGGGTTTATATGTGAGCACAGACCCAGGGGATTGGCTAGCAGGAAGTACCACACCCAGCCAGCTCAATTAACCCTCAGCCACCTGTAGCTGTGCTGCTAGGAAGCCGAGAACTACAGATCCCAGCAGCACACGTAACACAACCCCTGCTCAGTGCAGGATTCAGTAAATCATCCCAGACAGATATTTGTCCAGCCTTTGTTTGAACACTTCCATTGAAGGAGAACTCCCCACCTACTATGGCAACCTGTTCCACTCATTGATCACACTCACTGTCTAATATCTAATTTGTGTCTCCTCCCTTTCAGTTTTATCCGATTGCTTCAGATCTTTCCTTGTACAAATGAGAATAGGGCTGATCCCTCTGCACTGTGACAGCCCTTCAGATATTTGAAGAGAGCAATTAAGTCTCCTCTCAGCCTTCTTTTTTTGCAAGCAAAACATTCCCAGATCCTTTAACCGTTCCTCATAGGACATGATTTGCAGACCGCTCACCATCTTGGTAACTCTTCTCTGAACTTGCTCCAGTTTGTCTATGTCTTATTAAAGTGGAGTGCCCAGAACTGGACACAGTATTCCAGATGAGGTCTGACTAAGGAAGAGTAGAGGGGGATAATTACCTCAAGTGAACTAGACTCTATTCTTCTCTTAATGAATTCCCAGAGTTGTGTTTGCCTTTTTGGCTGCTGCATCACACTGTTGACTCATGTTCAGTCTATGATCTATTAGTATACCCAAGTCTTTTTCACATGTGCTGCTGCTTAGCCCAATTCCTCCCACTGCGTGTGCCTTCTTAATTTTCTTTGCCCAGATGTAGGACTTTGCATTTCTCCTTGTTAAATAAATACCATTCTGTTAGTCGTCAGCCAACTGCAAGGGGGTCACCACTTGATTATTCAAATCTAAGTGCAAACGTAAGTGACCCCCTATGAAATGTAACTAATAACATTAGGGGACAATACAAGCATCTCTCCCATGATCTGCTTATACCCACAGAAAAGGGTTCTTTACTGTAAGAGCAGTTAGACTGTGGAACTCTCTGCTTGAGGATGTGGTGATGGCAAAATCCATAGAGGAGTTTAAAAGGGGACTTGATGTCTTTCTAGAGTGGAAGGACATTACAGGATATAAATCTTAGGTTAATTGTTAATCCGGGTATACAGGCAGGTAGGAACTATTAGGGGTTGATCCAGGGATTTGTCTGACTGCCATCAGGGAGTCGGGAAGGAATCTTTCCCCCAAAAGGGCTAATTGGCTTCTGCTCTTGGTTTTTTTTTGCCTTCCTCTGGATCAGCAACACAGGAGGATAAATAGGCTGAACTAGATGGACATTGTCTTCATTCGGCCTTACAAACTATGTTACTATGTAACACACATCTGTACCGCACAAACGTGAAATTTGACACAACCATTCTTTAGGTCATAAATAGGAAAAGTAACGCGGTCGCAACTTATTCACTTCTAAGCATGAAAGTAAGTGACCCCCTATGCAGTGTAACTAATAACACACATCTGTACCACACAAACTTGAAATTTGGCACAACCATTTTTACATCCTAATAGGAAAAAGTAAAGGGGTTGCAACTTCAATATTCAATTCTAATCATGGAAAACTGTGCGAAAATCTACAATACATGAGGTAGTGCTTTTCTCACAAACCTAGGGATATGTTTTGTATACTGAGTAGAATCTACCTTACCGCTATGTGTATATACTGAGGAGAATCTAACTGACCTCTGTGTGTATATACTGAGGAGAATCTACCTCACCTCTATGTGTATATACTGAGGAGAATCTACCTCACCTCTATGTGTATATACTGAGGAGAATCTACCACACCTCTATGTGTATATACTGAGGAGAATCTACCTCACCTCTGTGTGCATTTACTGAGGAGAATATAACTGACCTCTGTGTGTATATACTGAGGAGAATATACCTCACCTCTATGTGTATATACTGAGAGCAATCTAACTGACCTCTGAGTGCAGATACTGTAAGGCTGTAAAGTAGATAGGGAAGCGGCCATAGACTGCAGGGATGGAGCATGCCTTTAAGAAGGCTAAGAAGGGCTGCAACCTCCTGACTGGGGATAAATTTGAATAAAAAGGGGCGTTAGCTTTAAGGGTAAAAAGGGAAGAAAGTGGGAAGTGTGGCACATTCTGCAGAGAGACATCGGTACATGCAGTCTGAGGAGAATCTAACACTCCTATTATGTGTATGCATATGTTATTCCTCGGTTCATCTGAAGTAACCACCACTTCATAAAATTTTCCATGCGATCAACACGTAAAGACCTGTATCAAATTAACTGGGGCGAAGCTGGTATATCAGCTAGTTCTTATATATTTCACATAGATATATTCCATTTATTCATCTATTTAATTTCCATTTTTTTCTTCTTCTATTGATTTGGTATTCCGAAGCATTTTTCAATACCCAGCTGTATATCCCCAAAGCACATTGCCTTTGTCTATTATTTCTGCCTACCATTATAAATAAGTGCTTCGTGGCTTCACCATCCTCTGGAGTGACATACCTGCCAGTGACTATTTCTACCTTTCTGAGAGTATTTCTGGATTGAGGGGCGGTATCATAGACAGCATCTTACCACCCCTCCATCTTCCCCGACTAAGTAAGTGCCTTTTGATATTTCATTTATCATTACCACCTTGTAATATTGGTTCACCACCCTGAGAGATTCCTGTGTCTTTTATCCCACATGTTCTTAGTAGGCTATTGAATTCTCACAAAAAAGCCATGTACTATTTCAGGTGATAGGTTTTCTTTAAGCACTGCAGCTCTTTTATGGTATTTTCCTGCAGATTGACATAGGGCCATCCTTACATTAGATGGTACCCTTTGTAGAATTTTTTTGGCTCCCCCCATGTCATAAGAAGAAAATGTATATCATAATACAGTATATTGCACTGATGAGCAGAAAGCAAGAAAAGAGTAGCATACCCACATCAGTAAGTAAGCACAGCACCAGAGCCAAACTCATAGAGTAAATATACCGTGTTTCCCCCAAAATAATATATTTAATTTAATTTAATATATAAATATTAATTTTTGCCCCAAAAGAAGCACAGTGTCTTATTTTCAGGGGAGGGGGGCTTATACTCACCTGGTCCGTGGCATCCCAGTGCCTCGTGCTGCACTGAGAAATCCTCCTCTTTCTGGTGACATGGCTTTGAATACCCTGCATCCAGCAAAGCGAGAGCTGTGATTGGATCGAGCGCCAGCAAATCACAGCCGACGCTCGATGAGCCAATCACAGCCATTCAGTGATGTCATTCACTGAATGGCTGTGAATGATCGAGTGCCCGCTCTGATTGGCTGGTGCTCAATCACCAGAAAGAAGAGGATTTCTCAGTGCAGCTTGTTGCAGTGCCGGTGACCATCGTGAGGCACTCAGACGCCGTGGGTCGGGTGAGTATTAATGTTTTGATTTTTTCATGTACTTCAGCTAGGGCTTATTTTCAGGGGAGGGCTTATATTTCAAGCCTCCCCCTAAAACAGTGTAGGGCTTACATTTTGGGGTAGGTCTTACTTTCAGGAAAACATGGTAGTAGCAGAACTAAATGATCATGTTCTTGGGGCTTCAATAGGTTGACTTTTAAGGATCCATCCTTTATATAAAGGAGCTTCTTTTTATGAAATAGCAAAGTCTACTACACTATTCCTTACAATAAAAACCTATACCAAGGTATACTAGACCAACGGAGATCAAAACGTCACCCTTTTGGCTTCACCTTGGGTGAATGGAGCCATATGCACACACATATACATCAGGAGGTTTTCATGACATACACTCTAAGCCAGTGGTTCACAAACCTTTTCAACCGTGGAGCCCTTTTTGAAATAAAAGTTTCTCGTGGAGCCCCAAGGTGTGATCAGGGGAGGCATTAGGGGCTCTCGACTCTATCTCCTCCCCTCTGATTGATGAGATGTTGGAGGGGATGAGACAATTCCAAGAAGAGGATGACTCATGTAGCTCCAAAGATACTACTGTGTGCTGCTTGGAGAAATAAGATCCTCTGGCCCATCCCTACAGTGAAGCATGGTGGTGGCCACATCATGCTGGGACAGGGAGACCGTTCAGGGTTGATGGAAAGCTGAAAGGAGCAAAGTACAGAGATATTCCTAAACAAAAACCTGATCCAGAGCGCAAGGAACCTCAGACTGGGCAGAAGGGTCACCTCCCAACAAGACAATGACCCTAAACACACAGGTGAGACAACACTGGAGTGGCTTAGGGACAACTCTATGTCCTTGAGAGGTCCAGCCAGAGTTCTCTTAGTTGAACCAAATCGAACATCTCTGGAGAGACCTGAAAAAAGCCTTCCATAGACGGCCCCCCATCCAACCTGACAGCGCTTGAGAGGATCTGCAAAGAAGAATGGCAGAAAATCCCCAAATCCAGATGTGTTAACCTTGTGGCATCGTACCCAAGAAGACTGGAGGCTGTAATCGCTGTCAAAGGTTCTTTAACTAAGTACTGACTACAGGGTGTGAATACTTTAGTCAATGCAAAATTTTGAATTCTTTTTTTCATTTGAACAAAGCCACAACATATCAAAGCATAAAAAAAGTGAAAGGGTCCAAGGACTTTCGGGAACTACTGTACATATCGTGATAAAGATAGAGGTGTGGTCATAGTGTGATAGACATGATGATTAGTTAGTATAAAATGTCTATCGATTTGTACTAAACTAGACGTATTATGTGTGTTTTGTGACTTCAGCCTAATGTGGAACTCTGCTGCATAAGGAAAGAGTTAAATCACAGTGTTATGTTATTGCTTGTATTCAATACTGAGTGTTTTCCCAGTCCTCCCCATCCCCCACACAGAATCTTCTTCAACAAAGAGATATCTACTTTCAGTTTCAGGTTCGAGCACATGTTTGTAAGACAAAGACTTGCTTATACATTGGACTTGAGAGAAGGTGGGCAGGAAGGAGGGGGGATTCTATATGATCCGACAAATGAGAATCCTATATGTTACTGATGTAACCTGTTGCACGCCCATTGTATGCTTTACAATAAAAGGGGCTGTCTGGGTGTTTCTGACCAGAGAGCCATTTTGGATATGAGACTGATAGCTTGTGTCTTATCTGCTCGATGATGTGTGCACACTATACAATTTGGAAGCTACAAAATACCCCGAAACCTGCTGGAGAAAACCATAATCCAGATCAATAGAGGGGAGGTATATCTCCACTATTAGGGTGGTTGCACATCTGCGCCGGCGATTCTGCTTTCCTGCTCCTATGTTGGAGCTTTCCGCCCAGCTGCCTGGCTTTTGGATGGAAGAAAAATCGCTTTTTCCTCCAGTATTTTATGCCGGAACTGTTATGGAACCTCCGGCCGTAGGTTTTGGCGCAGCTGTGAAACCGGCCTTGATAACTGATGCTCTTTTGCGTAACATCCTTTAGTACATGATAACAAAGCTAGAATACTCAGCTCACCGCAGCCAATACAAAGAAATCTAGACCTTTAAGACCATCAATCAGTCTTTGCCATCTAAGCAAGTTATTTGCTTATACATGGGGGTTTCAATACGGGGTCACCACCAATCCTACGTCTTGAAGTTCTAGCAGCAAAGGGCATGCATGATCTTTAACCTTTAACCCTTTTAGGGGGCGGACTAGTTTGGTACTAAAAGGGGTTGTCTTACTTCTAGTTGTTATTAGACAGCTCAATGCATTGTGTAGTGGCCCGGGTTTGTACTGTCTATCTAGGGGACTTGAACCTGCAATCCTTTAATCGCTCATATATTATCCGTTTTATTGCCTATGACAAGCCATGGCAAACCTAGTGGGCATTTTTTAGCATACCTACCCATTGGCCCTCCGCGATTGTGATGTCATTCGCAGAGGGCCGATGACATCACAAAAGGAAGTCCCACCCTCTTCTAACCCTGTACATGGAATGTGAATGTTAACTCCTAACTGGCATTCTCTACAACTCCTGTCATTACAGCGGGATCCTGGATGTTACTTACAGTTGGCAAGGGCTCAAGTCCTGAGCTTGTGTGATCTACATTTTGCGGGAATCCCTTCCCTCCCATGACATACATGTACGTGGGGTGGGAAGGGTTTAAACTGAAGGAGGAAATACAGTACTACATGCCAGCTGTAATGGTCTAATTGCTGGAATATAGGGAGAAAGAACCAACTAGTTGGCACAGTATCACCTTTTTCACCCTCTTTCCCAAGACTATGGTCAGGGCCAGGTACTCAGATGCCTCAGGGCTTAGTTACGTCCGTGGGTTAGGACAATGGATAACATTTAGCAGGAAGGAAATCAGATCAGAGGAATATAATAGGAGGTTTGGTTGGTCGTTAGTGCGGCGCTTGCGCAGTGACAGTGGAACGCATGATCTATCCAGTGGACAGAGCTGGAGAAGTCACTAAGCACAGAATAGGCACAGTTTTTTCAACAATGGGCAAAGATAGAGCTGGGTGCAGGCAGAGGTGGACTGCCCATTGTCCACTGCTAATTTACATATAGCGCAAGGCAGACTTAATAAAGTTTTTGTCTAAAGCCACTTGTTTCGTGGTTCAAAACCCTTTTACTGTCCATTAAGAATGAAATGTGAAAGCTACTTCTCATCTGATATATAGATGCAACATTGTGCTGGACTAACAATGTAAATCCTACTACCTTGATATATTTTTGTTTCTTACTGGATTTAAGCTCTTCAATAATAAATATTTTTTGAACCACAGAGTGGAGTTACTCTTCTAGGTTGATATTTGATAGTTTTCTTAACCAGGCAGTTTCCTTATAAGCAAAGATTTAGACTCAAATTGTGTTGACTACCTGATGGTCAAGGGACAGTGTTGCAAAAGTTTTTGAAATCCGCATTGTCGAGAAAGCAGAAGTGACATGTCACCCTCTTGATGCGGCTTCAACAATGGGGTTTCTGCACACTAATAATCCCCATTGAATGAGGCTTATCTCTACGAGGATCCGTGGCTCCAGTGATACAAATTTCTATCAGATTCTTCCAAAGTGGGATTTCAACCGTCTGTACATAGCCTCGCCATAAAACTTGCAGTGCTTCGTCGTGAGTTTCAAAATAAAGTCACTGGCAACAGCATTCAAGTGCCGTTCATTCAGACATAATCGCTGAGCTGAGAGATAGGCTGCAGCAGTCATGTGAGCGATGATGTCATCACTTCTGGTCGCAGCGGGGATCGGGAAGGTAGAGCTGAACCAGAAGCACAATGGAAGGGTGAGTAATGGCTATTTTTTATGCCATTCCCTATACTGGTGGTGAGTTTTTAAAAGTTGAAAAGCCCCTTTAAATTCTGATAGCCTGCATTGACCACTAGGGGGAGCTTAGTGGTTTACAGTACACTTTGTTATTACTGTGTACAATGTATAAACATATTGCTACGTAGTTTCAGTAGCACTAGAACTGAGCCAACCAAAGTGCCCCCATAAGAATATCAAGCAGGAAGAGGATTTTGTTGCAAATTGATACGAATTTCACCCTACACATTGGCAAAATAAACAGGGGGGTGAATACGCCGAGGATTTTTCATCTCGATTCAATGGTATATTAAAGTACCAGCAAAGTGGTGAGATTTTACGAAATCTCTGCCAATACTGTAATATGTATCTGCAGTGTACTCACCCCCTCGTTTACATACCCATCCAATGCAAAAAAGATCACCAGTCTGTAACAGTGGCAAAGCGAGAATTCCGTACCAGAGGTATCGCCTGTGGGACCACATGTACCCCAAACATACTGGGACATATTCATTATGGCTTGTATGCCGGATTGCCGGGATGTTTTTTAACAAGTTATTCCCTACTATGTAACATCCAGCTTCCAAAATAAAATTCTGCTGTGACCAAAAAACAGCACTGTGCTGCCACCTACAGATGACACCGGGAAACTACATCACTTTAGATTCTGTACAATGTAGTTCTATGAAGTACCAAAATACGGAAAAGCACAGAAATGCAAACCACAATGTAATGAGTAGTAAAATTCTCAAAATAAACAGGCAAATAAAAAGTTCCAAGTACATAGAAGAAAGTAGAGATATTAACCCCTTTACCGCTCACCCCAAGCTCTGTTGGGTCTTCAGGAAAAGGACATGACAGCTTAGGACAAATGGAGCTTATTCTACTTCAAATGGCTGTAGTTCCAATTCTTCTGGTGCTCCCGACGTGCTTTAAAATGACACCAAAAGCATGCTGGTACTTCTGATAGAGCATTTTTTTTAATGAACGCGGCAGGGAGGTTGTTACAGACATCTTGGAGAACTAAGCACAGATTTTCTGTGGATGTCGGCTCAAATCCTACTGTCTCTTCATGTAATCCCAGACAGACTGGATGATGATGAGATCAGGGCTCTGTGGGGCTGAATCATCACTTCCAGGACTCCTTGTCCTTCTTTACTTTGAAGATAGTTGCTAATTACATTGGCTGAATGTTTGGGGTTGTTGTCCTGCTGCAGAATAAATTTGGAGTCTATCAGGTAATAATCTTTATTTGTATAGCGCCAACTTATTCCGCAGCGCTTCATAGACACCTTCTATTGTTGAAAAAAATTCTAGCTTTGCAGCACTTTTTCATACCTGCCTAAAACTTTTGCACAGTACTGTATGAGCCATGCTATTTTCTACTCAATGGGATACGGTTGTAAACTCCTAACACAGTTGAGTGTGGCGATTACTTACTGTATATCTTATTTCTGCCAACCTCTGGCAAGAGTCATGATCTGAACTCAGCTATTTCTATCAATATTGTGGAATCTGGCTCTGCCGTGTGCAGGCGGCCTGAATGTTCAATGGTGAATATCCTCTTTAAGTTGAGATGAAGACCAAGACACAAAGAACACTTGGACATTAGAACATTCCCTGCTACATCCTAACCCTACAAGATAAAATGTGACATTTGAAACAAACAACAAATGGGGAACCAGCAACAAATTTCCACTGACGCATTTCAGACTTTACATTAAGCCTGAAGAACGTCAGCAAAATGTTTCCCATGCACTAATACTTAAAGGGGTTGTCTCACGAAAGCAAGTGGGGTTAAGTACTTCTGTATGGCCATATTAATGCACTTTGTAATGTACATCGTGCATTAAATATGAGCCATACAGAAGTTATTCACTTACCTGCTCTGTTGCTAGCGTCCCCGTCACCATGGATCCATCTAATTTCGGTGTCTTCTTGCTTTTTTAGATGTGCTTGCGCAGATGGGTCTTCTCCCTTCGGCTCGACTCGGCACCATCGGCGTTTTGGCTCTGCCCTCTTGTACGCGTCATCGCGTAGCTCCGCCCCGTCACATGTGCCGATTCCAGCCTCCTGATTGACGGGGGCGGAGCTACGTGATGACGCGTACAAGGGGGCGGAGCCAAAACGCCGATGGTGCCGAGCCGAAGGGAGAAGCCTCATCTGCGCAAGCCTGTCTAAAAAAGCAAGAAGACACCGAAATTAGACGGAGCCATGGAGACGGGGACGCTAGCAACGGAGCAGGTAAGTGAATAACTTCTGTATGGCTCATAATTAATGCACGATGTATATTACAAAGTGCATTAATATGGCCATACAGAAGTGTATAGACCCCACTTGCTTTCGCGAGACAACCCCTTTAATATCAACTGATTGATTTATGACAATATGGAATAAAGAACAAGATTTCTACTTACTACAGTTCTAGTTTTTAACATTCTGCTATCTTGGAGATCTACATATCCACACATTGTCCGGGGTAAGCTGATTATTCTCACTTTCTGAACATGTTCTGGAGTAAAATTTTATGCAAAGAAGCAGATAGATAAATCATCATTGAGTCATCCGGAAGTTCATTCACAAGGATAAATAGGAATTGTTCATTTCAAACCGACTTCTTGGAATGTGTACACATTATATGTGTGTGTGTGTGTATATATATATATATTGTAGTAGTGTAGTACACTGAAGGGCCTGTAGAGGGCCAGAGACAGGACTTCTGGTGCGAAGGTTAACCAAGGGGTGGAGCAGGAACCAGATAAAAGCCAGTTCCTGCCAAAAAGCATAGAGAGAGAGAGGGCCAGCGCAGCATAGGTACTGCAGGCTGGTGGCCTAAAAAGGCAAGAGTCCGACAGGAATGACTCCCCTGGACTCACCCAAGCAGAGCGGAGTCTGGTGGCCTGGAAAGGCAAGAGTCCGACAGAGATGACGTCCCTGGACTCCCACCCAAGTTGGGGTGCTTATGGACATTGATGTGATTTGCTGTGCTGTGACGTGCTGTGAAATAAACGCTGGCAGGAGCCAGACAAAGATACATGCTATTCCTGAGCCGTATTTACCCCTGTGGTGCGCCATTTTTGGTATGAGAGGTCAGCGATCCCGAGGCAAGACTACCCCCTTGCTACAATATATATATATATATATTAGTATTCTTGAAAACGTTTAGAACAAAAAGTTATGACAACTTTCAGTTTCAGAAATTCCTGGAACTAAATCAAAATCTATTGCAGGCTCCTCCATCTACTGTGTCAAATTTTTAATACCGGTATCTTCCTATTTGGCCGGGGTAGTGTTGCTCATCTTGATTGGCTGGGCGATAAAATTCACCCACTTTTCGCCAAATCAAATCAGGTAAGTCAAACCCCATTTTTTTGTGAATATCGATTGAAAATCAAATTTCCCACAATGCCTGCTTTAGAGGTCAGAGTGCAGCCAATCAGAAGTCAAGACGCCTCGATGATGGTATCCAAGGAGGCGGCAGCATCAACGGTGTAAAGATAGTAAAAAAAGGGGTTTTATTGCTCCATAAAATGGCGACGTTTCGACTTAATCTAAGTATTTTTCAAGGCTTGAAAAAGACTTAGATTAAGTCGAAACGTCGCCATTTTATGGAGCAATAAAACCCCTTTTTTTACTATCTTTACACCGTTGATGCTGCCGCCTCCTTGGATACCATTGCATTTATTTGGGGTTTGGTTCATGACCCCACAGGTGGCTTGGCATATACAGACTGGAACCTCTGCACTGAAGTGCATGTGTTAGGTGTGCTGCGGGACTTTCCTATTTCTAAAGACGCATCGATGATGTCATCAAATGGTGTCTACCATTTTGTATATGTGCAGCAGTTTTTTAATTGGATGCCTGTCTCTCCAGCCTCTCTTGGAAGACTTCAATTGAAGGAGAACTCACCACCTCCTGTGGCAACTATAATGTATTAAGTCTTTTATTTTCTCACTTCCCAGGTAGTCACACTACAGACCAAATTGCTTTGATTTGAATGCTGCAGCAAGGATTATATTGAAAATTTTGGTGGCAAAATGACTTCTTAACATTAGATTATTACAAATAATGGCCATGGAGACCTTTAATCTGTTTGTGCTCATTGCTGAAATTTCAATAAGGACAACTTCAGAACTCTTTGGGAGATACTTAGGCATCGGCTATTGAAACTAATGCACACATCATGCGGGGGGAGAATCTGTATGGTTGCTATGGGAGGTCTTTGTCTGCGCTACCCTCCATAGATGAAGCCCAATGTCTATAATGATATCACTCACATGTACAGTATATACATATATCTTTAACCCCTTGAGTGGCACGCCCGGAAATTTTCCGGGACGAGCTCCACTGCTCATAGCGACATAGCCTGGAAGATTTCCGGGCTATGTATCACTATGGGAGCTGCAGAGCACAATGCCACAAGCTGTGACAGTGTGCTCTGCCTGCACAGACCCACACAGAGCAGTGCAAGGGCTTTGAAAAAGCAGCAGAAGATATTGCCGATATGCCGGCAATCTCCTGCACTGGTTTGTTTACAGGTTGCCATAGAGACCATCGGCTTGTCAGAAGCAAGCTGATGGTCTCTGTGGCAGGGAGAGCTGGTTGTTAGCTGTCAGAGGACAGCTAGGTACTAGCTCTTACAGCAGAGATCAGAGAAAACCTCCGATCTCTGCTGTGTTAACCCTTTACATGCTGCAGTCTATGTGACTGCAGTATGTAAAGGGCTGTCACTGCAGCATGTAAAGGGCTGTCACCATCGGACCCCTGGAATGTGATCAGGGGTCCTGATGGGTCCCTGTGGAAGTCCCCTAAAGGGACAAAAGAAAAAAAAAAAAAAGAAAAAAAATAATAAAAAAAATAATAAAAACACTTGTCTCCCTTTACTTTGTAAAAAATCAAAAATGCAATCACACATGTGGTATCCATGCGTCGTAATGACCCAGAGAAGGAAGTTAATACATTATTTAACCCCTTAATGACATGGCCCCTTTTTTTCTTTTTTCCCCATTTCTTTTTTTCCTCCCCCCTGTTTAAAAATTTACAACTTCTCCAGCAAAAAACGAGCCCTCATATGGCCGTGTCAATGGAAAAATGAAAAAAGTTATGGCTCTTGAGACGCAACTGCAAAACTAGTTGAAATTCAATGATTAGACCATTTTAAAAAACCTGCCCTGGTGGGCACGACAGGGTGGTAGGAAACCCGCCACTCAAGGGGTTAATGTATACTTGACTAAGCTGCAACCTTACAGCTACAGTTAACAAATAATGCATTAGTTGAAATCTCCGTGACTTGATATTTTTGCATTGTCTTTATGTAATTGATCTTGGTGGACTGTATTTTTAATAACCGCACTTGCAAAACTAGGATTTAGATTTTATTTCTGTTTTTACTTATTTTTTTCGGACCATAAAACACAATGGATCGTATCTAGAGATAAGCGAGTATACTCGCTAAGGCACATTACTCGAGCGAGTAGTGCCTTAGCCGAGTATCTCCCCGCTCTTCTCTAAAGATTCGGGGGCCGGCGTGGGTGACAGGTGAGTTATGGCGGGGAGCGGGGGGGGGGGGGAGAGAGGGAGAGAGAGATCTCCCCTCCTTTCCTCCCCGCTCTCCCCAGCCGCTCCCCGCCCCCAGAATCTTTAGAGACGAGCGCGGAGATACTCGGCTAAGTCACTACTCGCTCATCTCTAATCGTATTCATAAAAAGTAATAATGTACCATAATTTTTTACATTGGTTAAAAATGGAACATATTGTAAAGAACATCTTTTTATTTGGACTATAATAAGTAAAACAGCAAAATCCCTAACTATATTCACTTTCTACAAGTACTATATCACATATCTTTGCATAGGGTGGGCTAGTGGTTAGTGATGGCATTCTCATAATATCCCTAGTGGTTCAGCAGGTAATATCCAATTTCACTGGTGGCCATGAAGGGAAAAGTAGTTCATGCTTTGACAGATGACATTTACAATGCATATGAGTTATAAAATGCAGATCACTGAACTTCTGGCAGTTGTGACACCCACTGATGGTGTTAACTAGAAGGACGCATTCAATGTAGAGCTGGCCCAATATGCCTAGACTCTTTCAAGTGAGGGTTACAGGAACGTATCAGTACCTTAATTCCTTGTATTAGAGGCTGAGGAGTCAGCATGTGTCACCATCTCTACATCTCCACGTCTGAACTTTCAAGGGTATACAGTACCCAAGGGCCAATTATTAAGGACCTGATGTATTTGTGTTACGTTGGAGAAACAGCACTGGTGTATTATGTCACCACCGAAGCAAGCAGTGGCGACATAAGACAGCAGTTGTCAGAAATGTTAATGTCCCCAATTTGTAATTGGCTGGGGGCGTGCTAACATTCGGAGCATGTAGGCCAGGGGTACAGCGGAAGAACAGAGGACGGCGGCGGCAAGAGCACTAGGAGCAGCAGTACCACCACCGCCAACAATGGCCATACAACAGAGGAGAACGGCAGCATTGGGAGCGGCGGCGGCATCGGCACCACAGTGGTGCCAACGCACAGCGGAACCACAGAGGAGAACGCCAGCAGTGGGAGGCTGAGAGCTCAGAGCAGGGTATACAGAACACAGCTGGACCTCTGGTCTTCTGCATACTCCTGCTATGTTCTCCAAGGGGATACCAGCTGAAACAATAGTATCAGCGGTATCCCGCTGTGAACACAGCACGCGGTCCTAAAAAGACTCATCGTTGTCTTTCAGCTTGCTGAAAGACAATGATGAGCGAATCGTTAACGAAAACTAGTTGAGACCCAATGATTCTCGCTCAAGGGCGGCTTTGAACGAATTTTGAGCAAGAATTGTTGGGTCCAAATGGACCTTTAGGCCTCATGTCCATGGGGAAAATCAGGCCCGCTCCGGATTCTCCATGGAGAATCCGTAGCGGGTCCTTCCTGCCCCGCGGACATGAGCGCTGAAAATGAGAATAAATAAGAATAAACTTACCTCCCGCCCGCTCCGGATCTCCTTTTCGCTGCGGCGTCATCTTCTCTCCGTCGCGGCCGGATCTTCTTTCTTCGGCTCGGCGGATGCGCAGGATGACGTCGGTGACCTGCCCTGCGCATGCGCCGGCCCGAAGAAAAAAGATCCAGCCGCAACGTAGAGAAGATGGCGCCGCGGCGAAGAGCAGAACCGGAGCGGGTGAGTAAATCCCGATTTTTGTCTCCCGTGGATCCGGACGGCTTCCATAGGCTTCAATAGAAGTTCTCCCCGGTCCGCTGCGGGTTAGTTTATTCTTGTTTTTTGGCCTCATGTCCGCGGGGCAGGAAGGACCCGCTCCGGATTCTACATGGAGAATCCGGAGCGGGCCTGATTTTCCCCGTGGACATGAGGCCTTAGGCCCAATGTCCACTTGCACACACAGATTCCACTGCTAAATCCTGCAGCAGTATCCATGCGTGCCCACGGACATGGAGAGGAAAAGACATTTTCTTACCTCTTCGAATCCAATGCTGGCCTTCTCCGTCACGGCCCGATCTTCCTTCTTCAGCACAGCGGATATATCTGTTTGCGCTGGCCGACGGGCCCGGCATATCTGCAGTGCTATTTTTTTTTTGTTTCAAACCCCCTGCCTTCTCACGGATGCACGGCCTGTCCACAGTGACAGCTCCTGGCGATCCGCGGATGGGACAGCTTCCATTGAATAGAGGAAAATAGAGCATGCTGCGACTTCTACCCTTGAGTGCGATCCGCACTCTGGGAAAAAAACCATATCTGCTTTTTACTGTCCTGCGGTTGCTAATGCATCCCTATGGGTGGCCTGATTTGCAGATCTCCCACGTGGGTTCTACAAGTCAAATCTGCCCATGGACATTGGGTCTTATTTAAATGCCCTTTTGGCCACTAACCAATTCCTACTGGTCATATGATTACTACTCAGCCATGATGCCAGGGGTAAAGCATATGACAGTTTCAAGCAATGATTGGATCAAACGGTTAACCGTCGTTGCTGGAAGCATGTAGACAGAGACCAGTGGGGACTGCAAGAGAGCGAGCGCTGAGTCTCCGGGGCAGAGACAGGTCTGTGATACTGACAGATGCTGCAGATTGGAATCCCCGTGAAGAACAAACGTTACGGAATAACACTGGCGATGGTGAAAAAAACCATAGCTATCATAAAGAGGTTCTGCAGCAGTGCAGCTCAGTAATTAAAGTATTAGACATAATGCATACGGCCATACTATGGCTCCATGCAAGATCCAAATTACATGCAGACCTAATACAAGCGGCGTTGATAGATGTCTATGAAAGACAACTAATTACTGGAAGGCAGAAGTATAGACCGTCATCACCCAGTTGATATTAATTCCCGCTGTTTTACCGGAGATGAACACTAGATGTCTCTAGATTCCACACCACATATGATAATAATCTTTATATAGCGCCAATATATCCTGTACATTATGCTAGTAACACATCAGTATTCCCTACTGACATCTCTTCATCAGACAGGTCGCACCGTGCGCAGGTTGTTATATATCCCGCTGGACCGACCAGAAATAATTTCCAACCAGGCGGTGACATCTTGTATGTACAGAGAAATAAAGTCATATATTCAGCCCAATGATAAATGAAGAACACACTAAGCTTCTTGCTTCTCCCCCTACCTCCTTGCATCTCTCCCCACCCCACCTGCTGGCATCCTCCACCCTCCTTATGTCACCCTTTAGTGTGTGCCACCCTCTACTTACAGTGGCGCACACACAAGGGGGAGTCTGATGGGTCTGGATTTCCATAGATATCCGAAATATTTTATCATTATAGGATTTAACTGGGCTGTAGTCTATTGGATTTGATTTGCAGTCAAGTTGCAGTTACTGTTGAAGAAGCTATGGCAAAGTCCAACATTGCTTCAAGTCATTGGAAAATCGCGGCATTCACGGTACAAAAACAAACCGCTGTGACAGCACCTCTGTAATAAACCTTAGCATGCATGGTACGTGGCAAATAAATCTAGGAGGGAGAGCCCCGTAGATGGTCCTCAGGCCCATAGGTCGAGAGTAGATGCCAACGCCAGTCTATGGCGGACTCCCCCTGCCTTGTCTGCAGTGACCTTATAGATCATGAGTGACGCTATATTATGTTTCTGCTAAATTATCCAATGAGACATTTTGTAGCCAGTCTGTCAGCTGCTGTAAGGAGAATCTTATCTCTTATCTATTAGACAGGCACTGCGCAGGTCAGAAGATTTTACATTCCTTAAGGAATGCAACTGCATGGTTTAGGTATGGGTACGGGTACAGATACAGATAGAGAGGGGCCCCAGCTCACCTTTTGCATCAGGGCCATAGACATCATGATATAGGAATGTTTTCAAGTGTCAGCCTGTGCTAAGTGTAGACTGGGGGCTTTCCAAGCTATGTTGAGTTATTCCGTTCATGGATGAAAAGGTATAAAGTCGAAATACTCCTTCCATACACAGCACTTATAGATTTTCTTCCAGGACCACTTTAAGTTCCTAAAGCACTTCTGACAGTCTCTCTGCCTAACCATTTAAGGAGGCGGCCTTTTTTTTAAATTTTTCCATCGTTGTCTGAGGTTTTAAAAATTTCAGTGAAATGGGAAAAAAAGATCACAATTCCATTGTAAGGATTGGCGGTTCACAGGTCCGTCGTGCCCGCACCAACGGTCCTGTCACACGTGCGGCTGCTGTGCGGCGCAGGGGAGCCCCGATCCTTGTCACCTCCCCTGGCAGCCGAGCTCCTCCTCGCCACCTGGTTGCTAGGGACGTGGTGGGTGTTGCCCTGTGTCGCGTCCTTGGTATTATGGCAACCAGGGATGTGTCTTATTCCCTGCCTCCTGCAGGGCTGGGGTCGGGTTCCCCAGTGCTGCTGGGTGCACCCAGCTGCTGTCAGACTCCCCACCCCAATTAGCTGCTGGGGCGGGAGCTCTGACAGCATTTAAACCTGCTTGTGTCTGCAAACCAGTGCCAGTGTTAGTTTGGTCTTCCTGCTACACCAGCGTACTTCTTGTTTTGACTCCTGATATTGACTCCCTGTTTTTGACCTGACGTTGCCTTTGCCTGACCCTCTTGTACCGCGTACCCTCTCGTTGCCAACCCGGATTGTCTGACTCTCCTTGCTGTTGTTTGCTCCATTGTCTATCCGTTTGTTAGTCCCAGTGTTCCCCTTCCTTAGTGAGTGTAGGGACCGTCGCCCAGTTGTCGCCCTGGGGCTTAGCCCAGGGGGGCAAGTAGGTAGGGACAGGGGTTGCGGGTATTTTCAGGGACTTCCAGTTTCCTGGACCCCGAGTCCTGACATCCATCATCTTAGGAGGTAAGAAAGCTGGAAGCTGAGTCTGCAGACAAAGTAAGTGCAGTTGACCGAAAATTAGCCAATGCGCTTGCCCAAGCATCAGCCCTTTGGAGACACTGGAGTCTGAGGGGTGAGTACATTGAGGAGACTCCCTGCCAACACCAGAGAATGGACGCACCAAAAAAATGTGAGAATTCCGCCACCTGTCCCATTAAAAACAATGGGCGATATCACAGGAAGATAGAACATACTGTGATGTGTTTCTCACACAGCATCGCATCACAGCGCCATGGGGGAAAACATCACTCATGTGTATGAATCCATTCAAATGACTGGGGTTCATATATGTATGAGATTTGTACGTCTCACTACACACAAATCTTGTGCGATTCTATCGCCTGTGTGAAGCCGGCCTTAAGTACAGAATTCCTAACCGAGTATCGAAGTAGTTTAGCATATAGTGTATTCAGACCACTTATGGAGTGGTAAGATTTTTTCTTCATTTATCTGACACCATAGTCGTCGGAACCAAATCAAACAATCCTTTATTTTATACCTTTTTATTATTTTCTTTCTCTTGATGTAAAGCCCGCATTATGACTCTTTGTCTTTGTAGTGTATTTGGTACTTCATATCAGTAAAACATGCGGAAACATAGATCCTGCCCTATCTTTCTCCCACTTAGTATCAATTATGTGCGAGAAAGACAGAGCAAGTCCCATCTTTTCTCGTCCGAACTATTAATGGGCAAGAATACCGCTAAGGAAAACGAAATCATTGAAATCAATGGTCTCGTTTCGTCCCGTTATGCGACCATGATTATCCCAACTGCAGAATGGGACTAAATCACGCCCAACTGAAGAACCCCTTGAGCTGATATAGAGACAAAGACCACTTGGTTGTTGGAACATTCTCTGGTACAGGCAGCTCTGGTTGATCCAAATCTTTCAAGACATTTGAAACATACAACACATACATCATTGAGTCGTCCAGTTGTATTTCCTCCCAGTTAGGCCGCCTGCAGACGAGCGGAAATCCCGCCGCGGGATTTCCGCCGCTGAAAGTCTGCATAGGAGTGCATTACAATACGCACTCCTATGCAGACAGCCGCGGTTTGGCCGCGCGAAACCTCGCGCGGCAAACAAACCGCGGCATGTTCTAATTTTCTGCGGGGAACGCACTCACCTGGCCGCCGGCTCCGGTCTGCGCATGCGCCGGCTGCGCGGCAGCCGGCACATTAAAGAGCCGGGGCCGCCAGGCGCGGGTGAGTACGCGCTCGTCCCTGCAGGCTCTGGGGTCGGATCGCGCGGCGAGATTTCTCGCTGCCGGATCCGACCCGCTCGTCTGCAGGCGGCCTTAGAAATGAAGTTTATTCCCAAAGATAAGTAGGAATCGTTCATTTCAAATCAACTTCTTAGAATGTTTATATCTAGAGATGACTGAACGTACTCGTTTAGGGCGATTTCGCAATCGAGCACCGCTTTTTTCGAGTAACTGACTACTCGGGCGAAAAGATTCGGGGGGCGCCGGGGGTGAGCGGGGGGTTGCAGAGGGGAATGGGGGGGAGAGAGATAGAGAGCTCCCCCCTGTTTCCCACTGCTACCCCCTGCTCCCCCACGCCGGCGCCCCCCGAATCTTTTCGCCCAAGTAGTCAGTTACTCGAAAAAAGCAGTGCTCGATTGCGAAATCGCCCTAAATGAGTACGTTCAGTCATCTCTATTTATATCTTATATCTGTATAAGTATATTAGTGTTCTTGAAAACACTAATGGTCATCCATTCATTGAAATGCATTGCCAAACAAATGAGATGCAAATGTATAACAAAATGAAGTTTTTACCCTGGTAGTAACAGCTGAGCACCCAGGGGTTCCATCCGAAAGCGGGTCCAACAGTGCTTATGTGATTATTAGGTGACTGCATTTTGGTGAAGGTTTTTCCTCAGTGTTTAATTCACTATTTGGCCCTAGTGCTATTGCTAGAGATGAGCGAGCACGCTTGGATAAAGCAGTTACTTGAACGAGCATTGCTCTTCTCGAGTAACTGCTTACTGCTCCAAGTGTGCTCGGGGGCGGGAGGGGGCGGGGGTGAGTGGCGAGGGTAGCGGGGGGAGAGTGAGAGAGATCTCTCTCTCCCCCCCCCCCACACTACCCCCCCGCTCACTCCCGCTGCCCGCCTGAGCACGCTCGGACCAGTAAGCAGTTACTCGAGAAGAGTGATGCACGCTTGAGTAACTACTTTATTCGAGCGTGCTCTCTCATTTCATGTACATGAAATCCCCTATTGGCTGTGTTCCCCACCCCCTGCACCTCCTGTACCACCCTCAACCCATTTGTGTCTAACCCAATGTACCTTATATTGTAATTGTTGTATTGTTTTGCATTTATCCATGCCTGAAAGCGCTGCGGAATAAGTTGGCGCTATACAAATAAAGATTATTATTATTATCTCTAGCTATTGCTATAGTGGCAATCCAAATTATTCAACTCCTACTGCAAATTAGGTTTCTTTGCTAAATTTTCAAAGTTTCAGCTGTTTGCAAAAATAAACAAAAAACAAAAACAATTTAAAGAGCTCAACACAACTAATATAACCAGTGGTTTCTCCAAATTTATCACAAAGTGCTACCTTTAAGAACTTCTGCAGTCTCAGAATTATTTAACCCCTCATCAGAGCACATATTTGTGAATCAGGTGTTGACTAAAGGGCACCTGATGCAATTGCTTTTAGACAAAACGATATTGTTCAAAAAATCGTTCAGACGAGTGAAAGTAAATGATAAGCGTTCAGTCTAAACGCGAGCCAATGTTCACTTATCGCTCAGTTTAAACAGCGCTCACCCAGTCCTTTTCATTCATTTATACAGATAATGTGAAGAACTGAACAAATTCTGGACAATTCTCGTTTGAACGAGCCAACAATGCATTTACCTATCTAAACAGGCTGCACGAATGCGAAAAAGTTAGCGGGGATGTCACTCGTTCGTTCAAACGAAAATTGACTCATCTAAAAAAGAGCCCTAATCAAGGGCTTCATTAACTGCACCAGGTGTGCTTGAGCTAAGATACATCAAATGCCTGGACTGGCTATGGCTTTGTTGACTGCGACTTTTGATGGCATGTTAGAAATATGGCTAAGTCAAGAGTGCTCCAAAGAGTTAGGGACCTTTTACACGGGCTGATAATCGTCCAGGGTAAATGCATGCAGCGACTGAAGTTAAATGATAATTTGTTTGCTTATCATTCGTCGTTCAGTTTCTGCAGGCATAAAAACTGAACGACGATCAGCCCGCGTAAGCAGGTGGTCATTTATCTATGAACTGCCTGTTCACTGTTTACTGTCAATGGAGGTTAATGTTAATTAGTCCTGCAAGTGTCAGTAGGGTGTTGCTGGTAATTGACATTTCTGTCAGCCAATCATCTTCGCCCTCTTCCCTAGAAGATCCAGTTCTTCCTGGCTGGGAATTGCTGATGATTTTCAGTGTTCTCAGTGCAGTCAGCCTGCTCGGAGCCCTTGTGTGTCTGGCTCCTGGGTTTGTTTCTATTTGTCTGGTAATCTACTGTCCTTGTGATTCCGCGTCCCCCCGGCTGGTTGTTCAGCTGCCGGGGGCGCGGGTGCCTGGCCATCGTGGTGCTGGTGGCATGCGGCGTCGGATGCGCACGCACCTGTGAGTGCAGCTGCCGTGCACAAGCTCCTTTTATTTTGTTCTGTTGGGAGTTGTCTGTCTCCCTCTCTCTACCCCTGGGCGGAGGCTTTTGTTGAAAGGTCAGGCAGAGACTGGCAATCACTGCCAGTTATTGGTTTCCCTCAGTATGCTAGCTAGTCTTCCTCTGTTGGTCTCCTGCTTCTGTCATCTTGTCTGCTATACTTTGCTATTATCCACCAGGTTTTTCCATCTGCCTCAGTTCTGCTTAGTATTGTTTGTGTTGGTTATTTACATCCGCCTTTTCTGTCGGTATTCTACCCTTTCCATCCAAATACACCAGCGTCCCTCTTCAGTCCCTAGTTAGAGTGGGACCGCTGCCCAGCTGCCTGCCTAGGGTTAGCCAGGAGTGGAGGCAAGCAGGCAGGGACAGGGGTTGTGGGTGAGATCTAGGGCACCCAGAATGGTGTATCACGGGTAGTATACCGTAACACCTTGTGTTTTAGTTATTCAAAGTGCAAGAAACAGGTTGTGCCAGCAACACCAATGACGTCCCACACTGGTTCAGGCCACCAAATGCAACAGCCAGCCAGTCAAGGAGCTTTAAACCACAAACTCCATAGAAAGTCCATATGAAGAAAATGTAGGGGTGTTAGTTAGTTATTGTCTGACCCTATTTGTTCTTTGTTGCCAGTACTCTGGTTGCCCTCAGACCCCTGTCCTTGTGGAAGAAAGTGGGTTCGTCCTTTTCGGGACGAGTGCTCCGTTGCGAGGTAGGTTCAGCTCTGTCCACAACCTCACTCTTCTATCCTGCCTGCATCCAGCCACCCGTATTTCTTGTTTTCGTATCCATTCTGGCTGCCCCCCCCCATACCCTGTTCCTTTTGGCAGTCCAGTACGAATGTAACAGGAGATGTGTAGGCTGGAACAGTCCCCAACCCCTCTGCCTCCATTTACTGAGCAATGATCGCTCCTCTGTAAAAGCACAGACATGATCATCATTGGGGCAACAGTCAAGCGTATATGCACCCGACAATGATCCTGTATAAGAGAAGAGATCATTGCCTGGTACAAAGAAGGACAAGGATAAAAAAAAAATAGCAAAGGTACATGAAGTCCTAGAGGGGATTTGTACAGGCTTACTACTTTACACCAGGCAACCTGCGTCACATCTTCTTTGGAAATCTAAAGGAGTTATGGGAATATATACGGACACTTTCAAAGATAAGTCACTATCTCATATATTATATCTGGCCATGACTCAATATGTACTTAAAGGAGATGTCTCGAGGAAGCAGTGAATTTTTTTTTTTGCCCAGTCCCCCCCATTAAGTACACATTACTAAGCCCCCCTGTAAATGACATTTCTAGCTGGTTTGTACTTACCGTTCCAGCGTTTCAGCAACCTATAAAAGTTTCCCCAAGATGGCCGCCGGCTCTTTTCCCTTCGCTCGCTGCAGCCCGACGTGCGTGCTCCCGAGACGCTGCCAGCTGTGTCTCCATGACAACACGACGCCCCGCAGCCGCCGACCGGACCCCTGGAGTGAACACGGCCGACCAGTCACCCACCGCCAGGCAGAAGGTAACCGGCGCAGCCCCCCCCCCCCATCACAGCGGCAGCCCCCCCCCCCCCCCCCGGCCCAGCGCTAGTTCCCCCGTCGCAGCGACAGCCCCCCCCCCGGCCCAGCGCTAGTTCCCCCGGCCCAGCGACAGCCCAGAGCGACAGCCCCCCCCCCATCGCAGCGACAGCCCCCCCCCCCCATCGCAGCGACAGCCCCCCCCCCATCGCAGCGACAGCCCCCCCCATCGCAGCGACAGCCCCCCCCATCGCAGCGACAGCCCCCCCCCATCGCAGCGACAGCCCCCCCCATCGCAGCGACAGCCCCCCCCCCATCGCAGCGACAGCCCCCCCCCCCCCATCGCAGCGACAGCCCCCCCCCCATCGCAGCGACAGCCCATCGCAGCGACAGCCCCCCCCATCGCAGCGACAGCCCCCCCCCCCCCGGCGCAGCCCGGCGCAGCGGCAGCCCCCCCGGCCCATCACTTACCAGGACAGCTGGACGGCGGGACAGCTGGGCGGCTTCTCCGGACAGCTCGGCAGCTCTGCACCTTCCTCTAGCAGAGGAAGGTACAGAATGGCCGCTCCAGCGCGCTCCCGAGCAGTGACAGCTCGTCTGTGCATGCGCAGAAGAGCTGTAGCGGGGAGCACACTGAAGCGGCTCGTGCTGAAAGGAGAAGACCGGACTGCGCAAGCGCGTCTAAAAAAGCAAGCTGCCAGCGAATTTAGACGGAACCATGGAGACGAGGACGCTAGCAACGGAGCAGGTAAGTGAATAACTTCTGTATGGCTCATATTTAATGCACGATGCATATTACAAAGTGCATTAATATGGCCATACGGAAGTGTATAGACCCACTTGGTTTCGCGAGACCACCCCTTTAAGGTTAAGTAGAAAGGAGACCAAAGTGTGATTCCAGTTCATTGATAAGGACAGCTGCTGAACCACCGGATGGAAGCTGCAGTGTCTTCTACATATGTAGTATTTACTCCAGCCAAACACTTCCTGATAAGTCCTTGTATATAAGACCGCCCTCACCCTTCATGTCCAGCAGATATCGAAAGCTGTAAGCACACGGCAGACTCCAGCCTGAATTATACAGGTAATATTGACGTTATTCCATATATCATGTTATAGTCTGCTGGTTTATATGCTTTCGCTGGGCTTTTGGGTTATGAATTAAGATCCTACATATAAGTTTATTTCATGCAGTTTTAGTCATTTAGCAGAAGTTGAGAATTTAGTCTGCAACTCCCTTTCTCAGCGTATTTTACATTTTTAGAGATTGTTTGAGACTTTTCAAATGTGTTTAAAAATTATTGAATAGCTATTTTTATTCGTTTTTCTGAAAATTTTCTTCTTGGACTTATCAAATTGAAGCTCCAATTTTTGGCAACTTAAATTCAAAATGTAAAAAATTTACAATCTGTTGTTTTTTATGTCTTTTTGCATTCAATGAAGGGGAATCTGGGCAGAGTGCCCCACAAATAGGGAGAACCAGAAATAGTGTATTGAAAAGAGGTGAAAAGGCATAATATAAAGGTGCTGCTAGCCTAGACCGCTAGACCAGTGGTCCAATTAGTGTCAGGTAATGTGACGCAGACAGAACTAAAAAATCTAAAATAATCACCGGCAGGTTGTGCCAGAACCGTAGTATTTACTATTGCTGTTATACAAAGATAACAAAGTAAAGGAAATGGTTTGGCAACAGATCTGTGTGTTGTGCCTTGTTCTGTTCCCTCTGCTTATGTCATACGTGTACATTGTGCTATGTCATTCACACTTACTAACTGGCAAAACTCTGGCAGAACTTGGAAACAGCGGACATAACTCACGGACCGACATAACACACTGACTGACAAATGCCCAAAACATGACCAAGCATACCTGCATGCTTAAACAGATATGATGTGAGGTATTGGTTCGTATTTTGGCCCAAGTACTTAAGCCTGTGAGCCCACTTCAAGGGTCCTCGTTGTCTTGCGGGTCCCTACTCTAACAAGACAACTTTCACATAAAGCTGGCATGTGGGGCGATCGTCCAGACAGGGACAACCTCGCACTGGTACCTAACAGTCCTCTCCATCATATTTTTTTTTCTCATTCAGGACTTAAACAGATGGGCATGTTTTAGCCCCTTTATGCGGCATCACAATCACTGATGCATAATGGGATGAAACAAAACAATTAATTTCAATGGTTGCTTTTTAACTATTGGGGTTGTTGAGCATTAATACTATGCTGGAGAAAAGATAGGACTTGCCCTATATTTATTACACATAGTTAATACTACGTGCGAGAAAGATAAGACAGGTCCTATCTTCCCACTTTTTTATTTTCAAACTCACGCCAAATAGCGTCAAGTTTTAAAAGTGGAAAAAAAAATGCCCATGTGAAGAAGTCCTAAGACCTCTATTGCCAGGAGGGCGAATGACTACTATGTTGGAATGTGCAATTTGGATAATTGGGTATATTCAACATGCCGCAGATTTGTTGCAGACATTTCTAAGACTGTTCTATTCATCTGAATGGGATTTGTAGACATCCCTGTATATGCTATAGAAACAACCACATATAGATACAGGGGCATAGCTAAAGGCTCATGGTCCTGAGCGCAAAAGTTTATCTTGGAGGGGCCCCCAACTTCTCTTAGCCCATTAAAACGGAGACATAACTTGAAGCTGCTGGGCTCCAATGCAAAACCTGTAACAGGGCCCCCAACTATAATGGTTTATTCATAATACTGGGCTCCCTATATGCAGAAGAAAGGCTTTATGGGCTCCCTAAGGCTTCTGGGCCTGGTTGCAACCGCATCCCCTGCATCCCCTATGGTTGCGCCAGTGTATAGATGATTTTTTTAGCCATGAATCTCTACAACAAATTTACTTCAGGGGCAAGAACAGAGCTTTACATGTAGTCATTGGAGTCCGCAAGTTATACAGCATATAAAATAAGTTGTGGGCTGCCGCAACAATATGGCCCACAGGACACGCGATGCTAAGTAGAATTTCCCAGCCTTAAAGTTTATTATTATAGATGAGCGCGTATACTCACTAAAGGCAATTGCTCGAGCGAGCATTGCCTTTAGCGAGTATCTCCCCCGCTCGAGACTGCAGGTTCGGGTGCCGGCAGCGGGCACGGAGCTGCGGGGAGGAACGGAGGGGAGATCTCTCTCCTCCCCCCCCCCCCCCACCCCCGCTTCCTCCTGCTGACAGCCGCTACTCACCGCTCGCCGACACCCGAGCCTTCAGTCTCGAGCGGGGGAGATACTCGCTAAAGGCAATGCTCGCTCGAGCAATTGCCTTTAGCGAGTATACTCACTCATCTCTATTTATTATCATTGCCAACCTTGAACTTGGGACTCATTACAATGTCCATCGCTGCATGATGTAATTGTTTTATAGATTCAATAACAATGATTAAATGGCCAAAGTTTAATACTAGATTGTAACTGTAATAGGGAAGTTTTCCTTTGTCATTTCATTGGAAGGGCAGAGGAAACCAGAGCTAAAATTAAAACTTTGGAGAGGCTGCGCCCTCACTTCATGATCAAGTTTTCATATTTTGTCTTCTTCCTGTAGCTTTGGGACGTACCTTTTGGTTCTGGAGATTAGAAAAATGCCGGGAAAGGCTACAGCAGGAGTCCACAAGTGTAAGTAATATCAGCATTATGATTTCCTAGGCAGGAAGGTAAAGCTTTCCTTCCAGTTGTGATAGAGCCATAAATATAAGATCTTGTGTTTTTTGCATCTAAGGAGTTTTCTGCTTTCAGCAATCCCTACTTATTAGATGGATGCCATGAAAATGAGCAGATCATAAAGACCATCAGCAATCAGTAGGGAAAATCTGGCAGTGTGGGCTTCTTCAGATGACCATATTTGCACATGCGTACAAAAATTGGTCCTGCTCTATCCTTCTGCGTATTGCACGGCAATGGCCCCCATACAAGTCTATGAGAGATGTGCAAGTGCGTGCGCAAAATGCAGGAACATGCACATTACGCTACACAATTCCGTAAAACACAGAACACATCTGGACCTCAATAGGCTAAATAACCTTTTAGATTCAGGTGGGGTGTTTTGCATGTACAAAACATACAGTACTATGCACTGATATGTGCCCAAAAGTAGTTCATCAACCTCGCTCACTGCACAAATACATTGCACTGAATTGCGCATACGGACGTCTGAAGAAAACCTAAGTGTTCAATATTCCTGCAGCTTCTCCAAAAGGAACATAATCATTGCAGGGTGCCCATTAAAATCAATGGGAAGCCAGCAAGAACATTATTCCTAGACCCCCTACAGTCTGGCTTCTGACCTCAACACTCCACAGAAACTGGCTTTACAAGGGTATCCAATGACCTACTGACAGCCAAATCGAGGGGCGATTACTCCCTACTGCTCCTCCTCAACCACTCCGCAGCATTTGACACTGTTGACCACAAACTCCTCCTCAGTATGCTTCGCTCCATTGGCCTAAAGGACACGGCTCTCTCCTGATTTTCCTCCTACCTATCTGACCGCTCTTTCAGCGTCTCCTTTGCTCGCTCTACCTCCCCTCCTCTTCCCCTTACTGTTTGGGTTCCCCCAGGGATTGGCCCTCGGCCCCCTCCTCTTCTCTATCTACACAGCTCCTATTGGACAAACCATCAGGAGATTTGGCCTCCAATACCACCTCTATGCTGACGACACCCAGCTATATTCCTCTTCCCGTGACATCTCTGCACCTTTCCTTCAAAACATCACCGACTGTCTGTCTCTAACACTATGTCCTCTCTCTACCTAAAACTAAACCTCTCTAAAATTGACTTTCTGGTATTTCCACCCTCCACTAACCGACCTCCTCCTGACATCTCCATCTCAGTGTGTGGCGTCACCATAACTTCTAGACAACAAGCCTTGGGGTCATATTCGACTCTGATCTATCATTTACCCCCTACATCCAATCTCTGGCCCGAACATGTCAGCTGCACCTCAAGAACATCGCAAGAATCCGCTCTTTTCTCACTGTGGACACGTTAAAAACGCCTACTGTTGCCCTCATCCACTCCCGGCTCGATAATTGCAACTTGTTGCTGATCGGCCTCCCCTGCACCAGACTCTACCCTCTCCAACCCATCCGGAATGCAGTAGCCAGGCTCATATTCCTGTCCAGCCGCTACTCAGACGCCTCTGCCCTGTGCCAGTCACTGCACTGGCTGCCCGTTAAATACAGAATTCAATTTAAACTCGTTACCTTCATCCACAAAGCCCTCCACAGTGCAGCGCCCCCCTATATCGCCTCCCTGATCTCAATCCATCACCCAGCCCGGGCTCTCTGCTCTGCTAACGAAACCAGACTGAGCGCCCCTTTAATTCGAACTTCTCATTCCCGCCTCCAAGACTTCTCCAGAGCAGCACCGGTCCTCTAGAACGCACTACCAAAGGCTACCCGGGCAATCCAGGACTCGCAGAACTTCAGGCGTGCTCTAAAAACGTACCTCTTCAGGGAGGCATACTGCATTCCCTAAACAAACCCCTCTGTACCCCCCTGATAACATGCTTCCTGACCTACTGACTGCAATCCCTGCTAGCCATCTTAAACCGCTCCTGTAGTCATACTGTTTCTGCCGTCACACGGCTAAATGTCTGACCATTGTCTATGTGTATAACATCGCTCACTCTCCACCTCGCCATACCGTGCACATCTCCAGCCCCTTTACCTTCTGTATCCCCCCATTACTTGTAGTATGTAAGCTCATTGGAGCAGGACCCTCACCCCTATTGTTTCCATCAATTGATTACTATGTAACCGTGTTTCTGTAATGTTTGTACTTTTGTCTTTCTGTATTCCCCCTGTCTATGTAAGCGCTGCGGAATATGTTGGTGCTATACAAATAAACATTTATTATTATTCATAACCACTGTCCATTGTGACCAACATATGAGGGTCCTGAACATTGGACTCTTGCGAATACCCCTTTCTTTTTTTTTATATGACAATGGGTTTTCTAAATTAAATAACCACTTCAAAGGGAACCTGTCACCCCCTTTGAGCCCCATAAAGTAAGTAATGGGGCTCAGCTCAGGAAACGGACAGTGCAGCTTGAGTTATGGTAAGCACACCAGGGACCTTGTTCTTGCCCTGCGTCCTCATGTGCCATCAGTGTGACTCAGTCCGCTCGGTGCACTCCCATAAAAATGAAGAATCATGCTCATGACATGCGTGGACTTCAGGGAGACACCGCACAGAAACAGGGCACCCAGTGATTAGTGTTGGAGCTGGAATGAGGCTCATGTTGGCAATATAGCTCTTCCCGGACTCCGTGTTACCTAATCTTTGAGCCCCATAACTTAATTTATGGGACTCAAAAGTCATGACAGCAATTAGGAAAGTAAAAATCCTCCTTCTCTCTATGATACTATGAAATTATGAAGGGGATGCAGTCCTTAAAAAAGTCCTGAGCGTTGTCTAAAATGCCATTGCATACCTTGTATGAAATCCTATATTTTATCATTTCAGTCGGTCAAAAAATACTGGCAAGCCTAAAACGTAAGCAGAACAATCCTCAAAATGCAGGTGGAAGCGATGGAAAATCATCGGGGGCAAATAACAAAAAAAAAGAGAGCTAAAAAGAATGAAAAGTCACAAGAGTGCCTCGTCATTTATGGATGAAAAACCAAAAACCGCCTCCTTTGCACAACCGATTGGACGCTGTGCCATAATGTAGGACGTCTTTATTTTCTCTCTTCCCCGGTAGTCACGCTACAGAACCGAATGCCGTAATCCGAATGCTGCAGCAAGAACAGGAACTCTACATCGTTATACCTTTACATGGTAACCACTCGCTACTCTCAGACTGGATTAAATTGTACATTTTGGTAATTAAATAAATATATAATCCGAACAATTGAAAATAATTGTTATTTAGTCGTGTAATTTGTTTTTGGTCATTGTTGAAATTTCGGTGAGGCAAATGACGTCACGATTAGGGAGATACTTGGTCAGGGCTCAGTCAGACGAGTAACCTATGTGTGCAAAAAGAAATGTACCGCACAGATGTGCAAAATGCGCCTGACAGTAGCTCCGTGCCCATTGATTTCAAAGGGGCTGGCGCCAGCAGTGCTGGCCTAATTGAAAACATATGGAGAAGATTGTGATCCTCTGCCACAGCTGAGGAAGTAAGCTAAACAAAGCTTTAACTGTTTCTTGAATCCTCCAAGACATTCTCACAGAGTAACCCCATTTAGCAAGTATACACACGTCCAACCAATCACAGAACTGATATGTACACAAATAACAGCAAGAATGTACGTTTCCTATTCACACAACTTCATTCATGGTCATCCTCATTACAAGTCTATTCATTTCAAGCAAGCAGAATATCGCTCTCAGACTACCATGTTAGATAGTCAGTCTCACACTTTCACTCCCCCTCCCTTCTCTCTGTGTCTGATGTACAATAAATTCTATGAGGCCGGAGGGGGAGGAAGCAGCTTCACTAGGACCAAGCATTCAAATGTAACAGATGATTTAACCATTTGTGAGCTAACTAGGGATGAGCGAGTATACTCGCTAAAGCACTACTCGCTCAAGTAATGTGCTTTAGCCGAGTATCTCCCTGCTCGTCCCTGAAGATTCGGGGGCCGGCGCGGGGCGGGGAGCTGTGGGGGAGAGTGAGGAGGAACGGAGGGGAGATCCCTCTCTCCCGCCCGCTCTCCCCTGCTCTCCGCCGCAACTCACCTGTCAGCCGCGGCGGCTCCCGAATCTTTAGGGACGAGCAGGGAGATACTCGGCTAAGGCACATTACTCGAGCGAGTAGTGCTTTAGAGAGTATACTCGCTCATCCCTAGAGCTAACCTTACCACACAGAGCCAGTGCTCAGCCATTGTCTGTCAACTTCATTTAATATTACTGTAAACTTTCATTCCTTCACTGTCTTAGCCCAGGACTATCTGCATTATGTTATCATCCCTACTTTCTCTGAAAAGGTCTGTCCTGCTGCCTACTATCCCTGATCCTTGTCAGTACTACCGTCACCCATAGCAACCTGTCCCCTCACTACCGTCACCCATAGCAACCTGTCCCCTCACTACCGTCACCCATAGCAACCTGTCCCCTCACTACCGTCACCCATAGCAACCTGTCCCCTCACTACCGTCACCCATAGCAACCTGTCCCCTCACTACCGTCACCCATAGCAACCTGTCCCCTCACTACCGTCACCCATAGCAACCTGTCCCCTCACTACCGTCACCCATAGCAACCTGTCCCCTCACTACCGTCACCCATAGCAACCTGTCCCCTCACTACCGTCACCCATAGCAACCTGTCCCCTCACTACCGTCACCCATAGCAACCTGTCCCCTCACTACCGTCACCCATAGCAACCTGTCCCCTCACTACCGTCACCCATAGCAACCTGTCCCCTCACTACCGTCACCCATAGCAACCTGTCCCCTCACTACCGTCACCCATAGCAACCTGTCCCCTCACTACCGTCACCCATAGCAACCTGTCCCCTCACTACCTGACACTTCTCTGAAGTAGACCATACATATTCCTCTGCTGTGACTAAATATCCCAGTATCATATTGACCTTATCTTATAGCACACACTTAAGGTAGACAACATATATATCATCGAGACACAGAGGACAGTGATGGAGGGTTCTGACTATTCCTACGCAATTCAGAGAAGGCACTAATCACTGGTGTTGTGTACTACAATCAGTGCAAGCATTGGGATGCTAGGTAAAAGGTACATCTATGGGAGGTGAGAAGCCAAGATGATGCTTGAGCGGCGGCCAAAGGTATTACAGCAAGTACTAAAATGGCCGCAGGCCATGACTGGCACTAAGATGGCCGCCAGGGACTAAGAGTACTATCAAGCATCTAGCCACGCCTTATTCCTTTGTGTACAAGTCCCTCATCTGACACATATCTACCAAAATGGTGCTCGTCACTCCTTCTATAAAAGTTACATTCAGAGCTCTCCCAGCATCCTCCCATCGTGTAGCATCGGGTAAATCTGATGATGACCTCTGACAATTTCAGGGCTGTCAACAATAGCGTTCCCCAGATTCACCAATACTCCGAAAAGAAATGCTATTCCTTTCATTTTGTCCTTGCTGAGGAGGTGCAGGGGGAAGGGGTGTTGATTTCTTCACCGGGTTGAGGTGTAAACCACCTAATGTGGCCCATCCCTTTGTAGCGGGCTAAACTAGACCCCCCCCCCCCCCCCCCCCCCCACCTCAGCACACTGTCCCTGCTCTGCCTGTGTTACCTTATTACAGGTAGATTGGTGAATCCAGGTCTGCCTTTCAGCAATCTGTATTGCAGTAGGAGTGGTGAGGAGCACCTGGTAAGTACAAGTGGTACCTGGTAAGGTCCTTACAACTTTGGGATCTTGCAGTTCTTTTTCTTTATAACTTTGATAAAGACCCAATCACCGGGTATTATTTCCCTTAGTAATGCTTTAGCCACTGTAGCTGCACCCGACAGACCAGTGAGAATCACTTCTATCCACTTGGCTAAAGCATCTATAATACCTAGACAATATTTTTGACCTTCACACTTGTTTAATTCAATATAATTCATATAAATATGCAGAATAGATACTGAGGTGTTGGAAAATTCTCCTTTTTAGTCCTATATTCCCTTGTGCATTGTGTAGTAGCGCAAACAATACAGGATAAACAACATTTTTTTTTTGGGGGGGGGGGGGGGGGTAATTTGTGAAACCATCCACTGTAAATACCTTAGATATGAGTGCAATCCTGTTGAAACAAGGCAGAGGCCATGGCTCAATACTGCTGCATATCTAAATAGTGCCCTTTTTACCCTGTGGCCACTGACAGGCCTTAGTCAGAGCTACTAGATCTGCTGCCTGCGCAGAGTAGTGCCTTGGCAAGGACCCACCTATTATGGTCTCTTCTAGTGTAATCACTGCATGCAGTGGTGTTGGTGCCATCGAAGTTCTCTCTAGACAACCCATCTACAAAGGGAGTGTATTCAGCATCCAACCTCTAGCTTGAATACAAGATGTGATATGGGTGGGCATGAAGGCTCTAGTACCCTGTTGTACCACCTCTATCTAACGTGTATACAAGATGTGATACGGGCAGGCATGAAGGCTCTAGTACTCTGTTGTACCACCTCTAGCTTTAATACAAGATGTGATACAGGCAAGCATGGAGGCTCTGGTTCTTTGCTGTACCGCCTCTAGCTTGGTTACAAGATGTGATACGTGCAGGCATGAAGGCTCTAGTACCCTGTTGTACCGCCTCAAGCTTGGATGTAAGATGTGACATGGGCGGGCATGGAGGCTTTAGTATCCTGTTGTGCCACCTCTAGCTTGGATACAAGATGTGATACGGATGGGCATGGAGGCTCTAGTACCCTGTTGTACCGCCTCAAGCTTGGATGTAAGCTGTGACATGGGCGGGCATGGAGGCTTTAGTATCCTGTTGTGCCACCTCTAGCTTGGATACAAGATGTGATATGAGCAGGCACGAAGGCTCTAGTACCCTGTTGTACCGCTTCTAGCTTGGATGCAAGATGTGATATGGCTGGGTATTGAGGTTGTAGTACCCTGTTCTACCACCTCTAGCTTGGATACAAGATGTGATATGGGTGGCATAGAGGCTCTAGTACCCTGTTGAGGTGCCTCTAGCATGGATACAAAATGTGATACAGGAGGACATGGAGGTTCTAGTACCCTGTTGTGCGGCCTCTATCTTGGATACAAGATGTAATACGGGCAGGCATGGAGGCTCTAGTACCCTGTTGTACCGCCTCAAGCTTGGATATAAGATATGATTCATACGGACATGGAGGCTCTAGTACCCTGTTGGGCTGCCTCTAGTTTGGATATAAGAGGTGATACAGAACAGCATGGAGGCTTACCGATTCCGTATGCCATCCTGCAGCACATCGTTCCACATTTGCTGTAACTAAGCCTCTAGATTGTCCAACTTAGTAGGCCATTGATTTTTGTGTCCCAGATAATACCACACATGTTCTATTGGTGATTTTTCTGGTGACCGGGCAGCCCACAAGTGTGTCAAAGTTGTGGAGGCATTCCTCGTGTGTGCAGCCGAGCATAATCCTACTGGAAAATGCATCTTAGAAGCCCTGCCATGAAAATCAAAGAGTTAATGCTTGAACTTGATGAAGCTTACAAATTACTTATAATTCTGAATATGATAGGAAGTAGTCTAATTTATTAGTTAATCAGCAGAAGTATTTATACAAAGACATTGGAAATGAGGCTAGAAGATGCCTGTCTTGTAAATATGTATAATTTATATAGTTCATTTATTATCATTGATTATTAAAAACTCAGCAAGGGCAGTGATGCCTCTTTGTAGGCAGGACTTCTCTCAGGCCGATTGAAGCAGTTTCTCATGAGACCTCATTAAATGGCCTTGGAAAACAACCTTGCATTCCTATGATAGTTGTCCGTACAAAATATCTGAATTTGTGCTAAAGAAAGAGAAATGGAGAGGAAGAGCAGGTTACAAGACAAAATGGAGAATAGAAAATGTTCAATCTAGTTTCATTGCTTATGACCCCACTGCAAATGGAGGCAATTCTGGGTGTCAAAGGCAGTACACATAATGGGCACCATAAGACAAAATGTACTTTAGTGAAGTGCCTGGAAATGTTTCAGACACAGGGTTGTAACAATGGCGCTAACTGTCTCTGGATGGCAGACAACAAAACATTTGGAGCTGCTCGTGCTTGTCGGATGATCACACGATCCTCTCTACTGGTGGTGTGTCAAGGGTGTCCTGAGCCCGGTCCCCTTGTATACCCTCACACATCAACGAGTCCCAACCCCTCCTAACAGTCTGGTTAGAGCGGCCCAAGTAGTGACAATTCGTTGATACGACCACCCAGCTTCTCACATCCCAATAATGCGCCCCTCTAAGGCCTCATGTCCATGGGGAAAATCGGGCCCGCTACGGATTCTCCATGTAGAATCTGCAGCGGGTCCCTCCTGCCCCGCGGACATGAGCGCTGAAAATAAGAATAAATGAGAATAAACTCACCTCCCATCCGCTCCGTTTCTTCTCTGCGTCGCGGCCGGATCTTCTTTCTTCGGCCGGCGGATGAATTCGTCACGCCGGCGGCACGTCGCCGGCACGTCGTCGACGTGCCGCGCGCATGCGCCGGGCACATCCACCGAGCCGAAGCAAGGGAGATGCGGCCGTGAGGAAGAGAAGACCTTCCCGGCCCGCTGCGGGTGAGTAAATGCTTTTAAATTCCTATTTTAGGTCTCCCGCGGATCCGGACGGCTTCCATAGGCTTCAATAGAAGCCCGCGGGAGCCGTCCCCGCGGGAGACCCGCATGAAAATGGAGCATGGTCCAGATTTTTTCATGCTCCATTTTTTTAAAAATCACTTTTATTGACGATCCGCGGGTATTTATCTACCCGCGGGTGGTCAATGCATCCCTATGGGGTGCGGATCCGCGCGCGGGAGAAGAGTTAAAATCCGCTGCGGATTTTAATTCTTATTTTGCCCGTGGACATGAGCCCTAAGACTCTGGTAACGAGTGAAATCTCTTCTCTGCATCGTAGAGGCGTCTAGTGGTCAACAAGCTCTACAGAAGCGGAAGAAGAGGTCACTACACACAAGGGGCCTCCGAGAGCCTCTTATAGGCCAAGAGGGGAACCACTTTTAGGGCCTCCGGTGACAAGACCATTCATCTAATCACCACAACTCTCATCATTTGTAGATCTGCCTGAGATGGAACTGCATGCCGGGTTTTTCAGCAAAGAGAGAACTTCTAGCTGCTTGTCCTTTTTGACAATGAGTGTATGCTCTCCATGTTTGATTTGTAAGCCTCTTATTTCACTGATGTCCAACCTCTGGCTCCCTAGTAATTTAAAAAACTACGACTCTCAGTGTGCCCTGGCTTCACAATTTAGATCATTGGTAAATCCTTGAAAAAGTACATTTTATATCATACTGTTATAGCACAAAGAAAGTAAAGACAACTAATTCACACAATTTTACCGGCTATGAACACTAGATGTCTCTAGATTCCACATTGTATATGATAATAATCTTTATATAGCGCCAATATATTCTGTACATCATGCTAGCAAAACATCAATATTCCCTACTGACATCTCTACCTCATACAGGCCGCCCCGTGCGCAGGTTGGACCGACCAGTAATAATTTCTGACCAGGCGGGGACATCCAGCTACTTGTATGTATAGAGAAATAAAGCCATATGTTGAGCCCAATGATAAATGAAGAACACACTTAGCCCCTTACATCTCCCCCTACCTCCTTGTGTGATGTCCCAAAGTGGGAGATTAGGATGACGTAGCGGCGGTATTATAACTCCCAACCGGATACATGATGGTGAGCTGTCACAGCTGCAGCAGAGGATCGCTATCTTCTTCCATTGCTTTCAATGGGGCCAGGGCTGCTGCTGCCCCATTGAAAGCAATGGGAGAACACACAATCTCCTGCCACGGCTGTCACCGAGGAAGGGAACCCCCACAGCAATGCGAGGCGGTTTCCTTGTGAAAACGCCTCGCATCCAGGCGGTTTCTGAAGGTTTCTGAAGGTTTTATAAATGTGCCCCATTGTGTTTTATGGTTTGAAAGATGACAATGGAGAAATAAAATATTAATCTTAGTTTTATATGTGTTTTTTTAAAATTAAAAATACAATCTATCTCCAGAATAGGCAGTGTAAAAATCTAAAAAAAATCAAGTCACAGTAAAAATTTCAAATTATTCAATTTTTGTTAATCGTAGTTTTATGTTTAGAGCTTGGTCAATAATATGTATACAGTATTTTGGCATATATAGATATAATTAGAGATGCTAAGCCTCAACTATAAAGAGTGACACGCTCAAAAAATGCTCAACAACCAAACAGAATCTCCTATTACATGAAGTGCTCTAGTTTTAATACACGATGCCCAAGTATCTCCCAAATATTGCCATTGTTGTGCTCATCGAAATTTCAACAATGAGGCAAAACATATTACAGGTCTGAAGGCAAACATTTTTAATTTTTATCTTTGCTCTCCTAATAGACAATCGCGTTAGATCAGTTATCTTCTTTAGAAAACTCCTTTTTGTATTAAAAAAATGGTAATTCAGGGGAATCTGTGTAATGTTCAAGTTCCCCTGTAGAGGCGCTGCAGAGAAATTGAGCATATGCAGCCAGGTTTCCCCACTGATCAGTGCAGATCTCAGAAAGGAGCTACTTTGTAATCCTCTCATTTTCAAGGAAGCCATCTAACATTTCAGGATTGTGGAAAGCAGAAAAAAATGTAAAATATACACAAGATTTTACATTTTATAGCAACTGGTAGTTAAAAAGTTAAGCTTTCATTTTCTACCTAGGAAATCCTAATACTTACTGTACTTACCACTTCGGACTCCTGTTGTGTTTGGTTTTATTTTTATTGGCATTTTCCTAGTATTCCAAAACTGCAAAAAAGAAGATACAATATGCAAACTGTAAGCAATGCAAATGTAGGCAAGTATGGTGGGTGAAGAAACTTTTAAGTTAGTTTATCCCAGGGAGGAGCGCATCTTAGCCATACATGGCAGCATGTGTCCACCTGTATATAGTTCATTTCATTGTCATCAAGAAAGGGGACCGATCTTCACTTCGCTATGAGACCTTCTAAATTTTCCTGAAACCCGTCATCTGACGTTCTCCAGCCACTCTTTATTCTTCGAACCGCCCGACTTCCTATGTAACACACAAAACTAAAAACTCTGATTTATACTTAGATGGTGAGCTGAATCCTCCAATGAACACCATTTTAAAAGAAGTCGATATTTCCTGTATGATTAAGGCTGGAGACTGTCGTGTGCTTACAGCTCCCGGTGGCTACTGGAAGAGTGAGAGCAGTCTTAGGCCCAATGTCCACGGGGAAAATAGAATTTTAAAAACTGCGCGGGTCACCCGTATGCGTGATCCTCGCGGATCGCACACGCAGGAAAACACCCGCAGCATGCTCCATTTTCTGCGGTTTTCCCGCACGGATGGCTTCTACAGCTTCTATTGAAGTCAATGAAAGCCATCCGCCCCGCAATACAGTCGCAGCTGACACTGCATCTATGCCACGAGACCACGGGAAAGCAGGAGTTGAAAAAAAAAAAAAAGACGGCACGGCGCATACGCCAGGCAGAAGGAAGAAAGTCCACAGAGGAGAGCCCCGCAGCGTCCGGACAGGTGAGTATACTGTATTTTTTGGCCTCATGTCTGCGGGCCGGGTGGAATCCATTGCGGGATTCTGCATGGGCAAACTGTGCGGGCCCGTGAACATGAGGCCTTAAATACAAGGACTTAACAAGGAGCGTTTGGACTTATTCTGGTTCAGCATTTTTCCTTATCAATTAACTGGAATCACACTTGAGTTTCCTTTCTACTTAACTTTAAGTACATACTGAGTAATAGCCGGGTAAACACATTCTGCTGGAATGAAGAATGAAGGCTATCTTAAAAACACAGGAAGTGGTTGGCTTGAGTGATATTTGCACATGTGGAAGACACTGCCCCTTTCATCTGGGAAGTTCATATCACATTGTTCATCTCTACTGAGTGGTTCAATGGTTCCAGAGAAATGGTTATGTAAGAAAGAATGATATTGGGACTATATCTGAAAGTGCTTCTACATATTTCCATAACTCCTCTATAATGCTGAAGAAGGGGTAAAGAGCTTGGCTGGTGAAAACAACTGAACCAACCTCCTACAATACCTTATGTAGCTAAAGCACTAGGGCCAATAATCAATTTGAGCCATGAAGAGAACCCTTCACAAAAAGATAGTAACCCTAATGACCAGCTAATCGCTGAGGAACCAGCTCCTGGATGCCCCTCCGACCCCCACCCCCCTTCCCCCCAATGACCAATTGTTACCAGGATAAAAACTTAGTTTAGTTATATATTTATGAAGAGGGGGCTGAAAAGTTCTCAGCCCTACCAATAAGGAGATGTACTAAGGGCTTGACACTTTATTAATATTCAACATATTTCCTCTGAAGTGCAACACACTCGTTACATCGTTTCTGATGCCTCTTTAACCCTTCCAAAAAGAATTCAGATGTTTTTTTGCTGCTATCACCTGTGAATAAAACCAGAGCAATTTGGCAATTAGTGCCAGATAAACAGGGATTCTTACCACCAAACATTATGCTACACTTCAGAGAGGCCCCTTCAGCGAAAAACAGTCAACATAAAATGGTGTCGCCTCAGGGCTACCATCCCAAGTGAAAACTAATTAAGGTTAAAAGTTAGATGAAAATCTATTATGACCAAAGAGACATCAGATATTTTGTCTCCCAAAGGCCACTTTACTAGATTCCTCTAGATTCTTGGTGGATACCTATGGTGGGTTTTCCAGCTGCTAGTCAGACTGAGTAATAACAAAGCTTGACCCAACTCGCAAAGTACCAACATATGTCTATGGACCCTCTTATCAACCATGGAGATCCAAAGTGAGTGCCAGCCTCATTGATACTAACTAGGCATGATGCTCACGAAAGGGTTCAATATGATGTCAAAGACTTTACCTATGGTAGTTGATCTGATTACTAGGCAGATTTAGTACTGACTTAGTATAGCCCACCTATGGAAAGAGTGAATAGTCTGATGGAGCAAGATCTGGTGAGTAGGGTGGATGGTCTATGCAAGGAATCCCCAAATCATTCAAAAGATGAGCTTTCTTGCTGTCTTCTGTGTCTTGAATTTCCTCGGCTGCAGAGATCCAGAGGACCACCACTGTGAGGACTGTTTGGTCTCAGGATCGTAGTGGTGTAACCAACTTTCATCAACAGTCACCAAACATTCCGAGAAATTAGCACTGGATTTCCCAAAATGCTTCACAATCACCTAGGAAGAGCTCACTTGTGTGCTTCTGGTCAGCAATCAAGCATTTTGGCACCCACTTAGCTAAAGCCTTGTGCATATCCAATTGCTTATGATCTGTGCTTCAAACATGCTCCTTGGATATCTGTAGTGTCTCAACTACTGTCTTCAGTGAGATTTGCCTGTTTCCCCAAACCATGTAATGAACACATCCAACATTTTTAGGTATTGGCACTGGTATTGGTATTGGTATTGGCACCGGCACCAACACAGGTGTTGGTTCTCCCAGACCTTTGAGCATCTTGGGTGGAAAAATGACTCTGCTGAAAGTCGGCATATCCTTTCTTCACAGTTGAGTATGATGGACACTGGCCGCCCAATGCTTCCATCATGCACTCATGAATTTTCTTAGTTTTTGTATTAAGCACAAACAGTAACTTCATGATATCTCGCAGCTCAGCGCTACAGAATTACATATTTTTCTCATTCTTTTACTGATGTGAAAAAAAGAAAAAATAGTGATATTACCCTGAAACTTATATGTGAAGCCTATAAAAGAACACACTTTATAGCAAAATGAAAAAATCTTGCATACATTTCAGTAAGGGGGACAAGGTGATAACTCCCCCCCCCCCCTTCCCCACCGCATGCATTGCATTTGTTCAGCTATGCACTAAAAAGAATGGCCGGCTATGTAATATATTGATGGTCCAGGTCCACCAAAGTGGGAGCCACTCTTATTTAGCCACATTACATATCACTTGTGGTGAACAAAGAAGTTTTATTACTAAAGGGACCACAAAGGGGACTCTATTACTGTAGGGGCCACAAAGAGGGAAATATGACTGTAGAGTCCACAAGAGGGAAAACTATTACAGTATTGACCACAAGGGGGGCACTATTACTGTACAGATCATAAGGGGGGAATTATCTTATGATGCGCATAATGGGGGAATTATTATTTGGTGGCATAGCCATAGGGATTGTAGTGGTCACTATTTTACCAGGCTACTAAACAAGAGGGGCACAAAGCCTCCTCTCACCTCAGTGGTAAATAGGGCTACATTATTGGCCCCTGCCAACATTCAATGCTATGACAAACTTAATTACTCACAGCATGTGTAGCCCTAGGGCTCTTTAATACTGAATGATTATCATTCAGATTCTCACTGGATTAGCGTAAATGCCTGCAGGATCACAATGATGAACAACATTACTTTTTGGTGGTACAAAAGTAGGCACCTGCAGCCTGAGGAACATACCCTCCGTGTGCCCCTCCAACTTGTTGACTTCCCCCTCCCTGTCCAGAAGGAGAATGTTTAAAAGAACATTTTGGGCACCATGTGGGTGTGTACAGTCAAGCGTGTCAGAGAAACCTTCTCTCAGTCCGGCCCCCAAGGAATACGTGGGTGGGCTGAAAGACGGAAGTAAGTAACGGAGATCCAGGGAGAAGCTGTATAGAAGACAGGTCTGGTTGCTGCATTGAGACTGTATACAAAAGAACTGAAGAAACATGTAATAAACGAGTTCTAACTTTATTAGAAAATTCATAACGGCCATTAACAAAGCATGATGTGATACAAATACATACAGGCATCAAAACGTAGCAATGGAGTCATAAAGTAGCGACGCTTTCTTCCAACGGGGTCAGTGTTGGAGACGTCAGTGTTTATCCTTTTTCTTTTTTCCTCCCTGTAAATTATACAGAAATTCATTTTAGAAAAGCAGCAAATGATACATAACAAAGGTTGATATATAGCTTGTAGGTCCAATGCAAAGGAGGCAAAAATGCATGTAGATTCACACCGGCTATGATGCAGAGTTGTGCAGAAATACTTATTTCTACTGAAATGTGCATTTGATGTTTCTGCCAAGGTTTCTACAGTGTGAACAAAGCCTTATAAGATAACTTCATGTTTGCCTTGGATCACTGCATTTTGTGTATTTCTTCATGGACTGCTATGTTTTACTTCTGATTGGCTGCAGAGATCAGGTGGGATGTCTGGAGGACTGGGAATGATAGAAAGGTGCACAGGCTTGGTGTATTCGGGCAGGAATCGTACGAGCCGGATACCAGGTGAGAGAGCAACAAGCTAGAGAGAATCCCAAGGGTACTTAGCCTTGACAGACTGCATTGCAGGGAGAGAGAGCTGCAAGAGGTTTGAGGAGGCAGTTGAGGGAGCCATCTTGGAAATTTTCTACCTTCTAGAGAGGAACAGTGGCATAAGAAAGGAGGCAGAAGTGTGGCCTCATAACATGTCAGAACCGACATCGCTGAGACAAGAAAGCTGCAGGGACTGCAATTATAGAAACTACTACAGAGAGTCCATATTGTCCTGTAGTTATGTATATTGGGGAACCCCAAAAACAACCCAAAGATGCTTCTTCTGCACTACGGTTCCAAACACAATAGAAATATGTAAGTGAGGTGGGCCCTCAGAAAAAAAACTAAATGTGCACACGGATAGCAACTAATACAAGATTATGGACATTTACGTTACCTTCGGACTGTGTGGAGGTGACCCCCACTACTGGGTTGAAATGTTTGGAGAGACTACTATGTGTTTTATAATTGAGGTGTATTGATAATTTTCGTGATCTGTAAAAGATTGTTATAACATCCTACACACATTAGAGTTTTGCTTATTCTTAGTAAGTGTTAGTGAGGTTATCCAATGGCTCTGTAATGACTTCATAACGATTAACGGGAGCTTCTATTACCAGCGTAGTCTCCAAATTTATTTGTTGTAATATATATGTGTGTGTTTGAGCTGTGGTGGTGGTGAAAGCTGCTGCGTATGCCCTGGACAGTGAGAGGAACAAGCACAGAAGTCCTGGATCATATAAGGCCCGATATATCACCGGAGGGAACGATGACCGGACTCAGGCTCACGGATTTTGGCCATTTAATGTGAGCAGAGTCGCTAGAAAAGTCTAAAATGCTTAGACAGATCAGTGGCAAAAGGACACGATGGCCGATACTGTCAGAGCTGATACTGGCATGGATATCACACAACTGAAAGAAGGAGAGCAAAACCGAAAAACATGGAGGGAGCTCGCCTTTAGGGTCGCGAGGGTCATGAATGACTAAACGGCCAACAACAACATATACATATATTTGTAAGCCCAGTGTCAGCATCGTACTTGGGTTCCTGTGTCGACTGCCCATACACGTGACACCTACAGCCACCACTAGGGAGAACTCAATAGTAACACAGTCTGCAGTAAGCAAGCTCCTTTTAGTTGTACAGTATGTTGGCCCTTATCATAGTGTGATGATAAAACCTGTCAGAGATGTGATCTATTATGACTGTTTGTAGTCTTACATCAGAATCGCTGTCTGAGCTGGAATCGCTGCAGGACTTATCTCCATCCTATTAGAAGAAAAGCAAGAACAGTAGGTCAGTGGTATACTTACATACACAGATCAGAATGGTCACGCTAGCTTTTTATTGCACTCCTTGCACAGCCTGATATATCGTATTCGTTCTTATTACTGTAAGTAGAATTTCTCATACCATTCTTGGAATGTCGTCCTCTGTACAAGAACATTCACTATTCTAAGCAGAAACCTCTCAAGTTCCGTCCTTCCCCTCTCCCTCCCTACACCACCAGAGCACTACCATTAACCATCATACTACTGGAGACCACCAGAGCCATTTATCCCCTATCAATACGAAAGGAGATAAATGTCTGTTCACTGGGGGTCCGACTGTTAAATTCCCTGGAAGTCCTAAGAATTGTACCCCTGAATACCCCTGTGAATTGAGCAGCAGTGACCATGTTGGACCACCACTCCATTCACTTCTATGGGATGGATGGACATTACCGAGCGCATCAATTTCTGCCTGTCCCATAGCAGTGAATGTACAGACATAGTGCTACTAAGCCAATGACTCACATTGAGCCGCGGCTACGCTACATATCTAGCACAGCTACTGATCTAAGTGAATTAGTTGTCTGCACTGCAGATGTAGCGCACCATCTGTAGCAGTGGTCCAGTAGGTACATCGCTGCTCCAGTCACTGGGATGCAGTTCTCGGGATCACTGGTAGTCCTCCAGCATTCTGACAATATATGCACCTTGTGAGTCTGCTGCAGAGGGCTTTCCTCTGGGGACTCTAGTCTTGCCCCCTTTTTCTCCTTGTGGTCATCTCCCTGGACCCTTCTTATCTTATCTCTTGGCCCTTCTTTTTACAAGTCCTCTTTTCAGGGACCACATCCATAACACATGCTAGGGAGGTCTTTCCCTACAACCCCAGCAGGAAAATATGGAAAATGTGGCATACATAGCACTTCTCTGTGTTCACTCCCGTAGGTCCCCCACGATTATAGTCTCCATTCCTCTTCGTTGACCATGTTACTACCGGGCAACGAGGCTCAGCCCCGGCACTTTCCTACTGCTGGCTTCAGGGCAGTAAAGGGCAGTAATCTGCATCATTGCCCACATCACATATATAACATGCTACCATACATGTTTTTCCTTTGATTCAGACCACCAGTGATGTTGACATGAACATTTCGACTACCAGGAAAGTTAGTATTAACCTCGTCACCACCAGAATTACCACCCTTCTCCAATTAACTGTGTCGTCTTAGTCAAGCACAGTATGGTGTTATTGTTTGGTCAATGAAGTGAGAAATCAATCTTTATAATTTTTTGCACCTTTTTCTCCTTCTTCTTCTTCTTTTCCTTTTTATCCTTTTTGCCTTTATCTTCTGACTTGTGTTTGTCCTTGTCTTCTGTCTTGTGTTTGTCCTTATCCTTGTCCTTATCTTTATCATCATCTTTCCCAAAAACTGAAAGAGTTAACAGAAACCAATTAAAATCCAGGGCAATAAAAAAAATGGCAACCAAGTCTGGCTGCAAATATATTAGACTTACCTGTCATCTGCTCCGAAGAGCCAGCCCTCCAGATGCTTGTTTAGGAATGAATACCACCTGACTGCAGCAGCTAGTCAGAGGCCACAGAGTTCAGGTGCTGTTCTCCTGGCATCACCACTCAGATGCTTGTAGCCCTGATGCAAAGAGAACACCATCTGATTGTTGTGGCCTCTTGGCTTTGTTGGTCAGGTGGTATCCATTGCTAAATAAGAGGGGCCCTCTTCCTCTGTCTAACCACTTAGATGTCACGGTCAACATTGACAGCAGCATCCAAGGGGTCGAACGGCCAGGATTGGAACTACAGTATCTGCAGGTACCTGCTGTGTTAAGTGTGGGCTGCTGAGCCTGCTTCATACACACCCCATGCACCCTTGCTGTACATGTACAGTGGATATTGCTGTGAGGGTTAACAAATCTGTGCATATCATTGGTGTTCTGTTGCTTTAAATTTTGTATGGCAAGACGTCTAGTGAGATCAGGAAGTGGATATAGCCAAGGCAACATCTTAGTGGCACAGTTCCTATGGCTGATAGGCAGAGATGCTAATATAGCAACTCTGTCTCTAGATGTATAGAAGGTGCAGCGCAAAGAAATAGCTCACCAAGGGCTAACAGACCAGGTCATTGTGAAGTCCAGTAATGAGAGAAGAGAGTAGGGAGGAAATTATATACACCTACATTTCCTGCTATGACTACTGGTCTGCCCACCGATTGCTGACTTGCTCGAAGCTGTAAGAATACTTAATAAACCAGTTTGGACTGCAAAATGTGGAGAGCTGGGGATTATATTCCTTTTGCTCGGGCAAAGAAGGACCATCTGTGCAGCCGGGCACACTTCTTGAGTCTTCCACCTATGATGAGTGTGGTATCACCAGCCCTACTACCTGCTGTCCCGGTGCCGATGGAGGAGCCCAAACACAGCAGCCAAAGGAAGGAACACCAGTATCAGCCAAAAATTAGTGGTGAAGCCAGAATGGGTATCCCAGCTGCCTATGACTTTGGTGGGTTCATACTCTTGGCTGTGCTTCATTCGTATCAAGGAAACAGCTGAAAACCCTAATTAAAATGTAATATTAATCATTGTGAACTGTGACATTGGCTTTACACTTATTATCATTACGGCATATAATATAAGTCAATGTCAGGATCATAGCATGTTTGACTGCTCCAAATACTTACATTTCATAATACTTGACATCTTGGAGGAAGTCTTAGTTTATGCCTAGAAAAAAATATAACATCTTAGATAGTCGTTGTACCTAATATCCCTTTCTCATGTTTCAAAAGGTCCAGGAAGTTGCAAAACATTATGAGGGGCTTTTTGCCAAGTTCCATACCTCCCTGCAATATTAGCTCTGCTGAATCGAAAATATGTTTGACCGCTGCTCCATTCATGCAGGGACATTTGGGATCTGAATTCACAGGATTGGTGTGGGGTTCCCAGCAGTCACACCCAGGGGTGTAACTATAGGGGATGCAGGGGATGCGGTTGCACCCGGGCCCAGGAGCCTTAGGGGGCCCATAAGGCCTCTCTTATCCATATAGGGAGCCCAGTACTATGAGTTAAGCATTATAGTTGTGGGCCCCGTTACAGGTTTTGCATTGGGGCCCGGGAGCTTCAAGTTACGCCTCTGGTCACACCCCATGGGTCACAAAGTTATCCACTATCCTGTGAATAGGGGATAACCTTTCTATCTTGGCACAACCCTCTTAAATAGTTTTTACTTGATAAGCAAATATCTACTGGACATGCAATCAAAAACATAAAAAAAAAAAAATTTAAAAAACCTATTAAAACATAACTTTTATCTCTTCCTTTAAAAAAGTCCCATAAAACCATTAATAATCAAATAATTATAAATGTGTATAACATTACATACTGTCTGCCAACAAGTGTAGCTACCGTCCTGATAAGGGCGCCCTCACTTATCAATGTCTAAACCCTTTCATTGTCCACTATTTTGCCCTGCATAATAGATTTCTTTTCTGCCAGTCACTCCTTCATCATTAGAATGCATTTCCCCAAAAATTGTGTGGTTCATTCAGGGGAACTTTTAGTGCCTTTCTCCTGTTGCCATAATAGGCAAATGCAGCCTCCTTTCCTAATAGACACCTGTAGTGGCTAATGGATATTTTGGGTGCCCCTTGCTCCTCTTTTAGGCAGACAATGTGTAGTAAGTTACTAGGAGAGTATCTTGACCCCCAGGGTTCAGCATTTTTCAACTGCTGCCTGGTTCTTACGAAACACGCATGAACTTCATGGTTATATGAATATGATGAATGCTGGGAATGGTCAGCAACTGGAACTTTACTTGCAATCACTTTCTTGACACAGGTTTACAATTCTCTGTGGTCAATTTCACACACCAGTGCAGGAAAACAAATGAAGGAGGTCAGGGAGGAAAACTCATGATGACCCCGGGCCTACAGTCGAGTTATCTGTATGACTCCTCTCTCACTCTCTTTTAGGGTAGGGGTCCTGGGAATAGACCTCCAGGAAACCTCTCTTTCTCCTCCATTCTTCACCACATGTGGGTTGAAGGTAACCCTATGCGGCCGGCACTCACTCCTTCTTAACTGTACCAGGCTTAGTGAAGAAGAGCTCACTCTCATACCTTGCAATCACATATGTCAGTCATGCTCACGTGACACAACAAAATGTTACATTTCCCAGACATATCCAAAACATTCACAGACATTAACCTCTTACATGCTGCAGCTGTGCAATACACATAACTAGTAACAAGACAATTTGCACAGTGCATCCACAGTGAAGACATAACATGTGAGACAAATACAAGACAGTTATAGCCAATTATGGAGGGGCCAGATATATGTATTTCGGGCCTGGTCCGAGGAATCATGTTTTCTCTTGCATCATGTGGATTTGCATGTGCGTCACTTGCTTGAGGAAGGAATGGCACCAGAATACACTATGGGAAGAGGGCGAGCCGATAGAGGCAGTGTCATGCCCAGGGCAATGTTCTGCTGGGAACCTGTGTCCTGACATTCAAGTGGATGCTACTTTGACAAGTATCTCCTACCTAAACATTGTACAGACAAGTACCCCCTTCACGACAGCAGTATTGCCCAATGGTAGTGCCCTCTTTCAGAAGAATAATGCACCCTGCCCCACTGCAAACAATGGTCAGGAATGGTGTGAGGAACATGACAGGAGTTCAAGGTGACGACTATTTTATACTAAAACTTCACATCATGATCAGATTATTCCTTCCTACCAAAACTCAGGAAAGTAGGAGATTTTGTAGTTACCTGTCTCGAGGTTTCAAGCTTTGCTTCTCTGTAGTCACTAAGGACAAACCGTGAGTGATACCAATTAAAAACTGTAAAGGGTGGGTTCAGATAATCGGCCTACACCCATAAAACTTGTCATACTGGTAGATCAAGGAGTTGCCTCCTGAATCCCTGCATCAGCCTCCTAACAATGACTTTGCAGACACTTTTTGTAAAACTTTTTGCAGACCTTCTCATGTGAATTTAGTATGCTGATGTCGGATAATGAAACATTAATGTCTCTCAATCGTTGGAAAGATCCCATTAACAGAAATTTCCTAATTAATATTTTTCTGTTCCTTTCCCTCCCTTTTTCTGTAAATTTGCCCCCCTCACATGGTTTACACAGGTCTTACATACCAGTGCTTTCCGTGTGATTGCTTCATCAACTACACCAGCCAAGATTTGTACTTATGCTTTTATGTTCCTGTCATTGTTCTGATATTGTTGACTCACCGTCAGGGGAAGAACAAGAACTACATTTTATTACTTACCTCCTTCTTGCAGTGTTCTCTATACCCCAAAGACTGATTTGATTTGTATTGTGTGTTGCTTGTGATATGTCTATAGAATAAATTCTGGAAATGTCATAATTATTCATTATATTTTTGTTTTATTTAACCTTTTCCAGTCCACTGTCTGACGTCTAAAGACATTTTGATTGAAGGCTGTACAGCTCCGATTTCGGATGATGTGCGGCAGGGTATTCTTACTGTAGATTACTGTTCGCTCTGTTGTCGGGGGCCTCTTCAGCATGTCGCCTACTGCAGTACTGGCTCTAGCCAGCAGATGGCACCATTATATAATGGCAGAAGGAGAACGCCCCATAGGAAACCCTGAATCCAAAATTAGATTGCAAAGGGTTTAAGCCTGACGAAGGACAAGCAGTTCGAAACATTTTTCATACTTATGGAACCCATATGTGTCCATGTTGAATAAACGTCGTACTTGAAATTGCATCAAAAGGACATCTGTGATGCGGTTTCTTCTACTTCAAGCCCAGATGTTTCAGTTCGTCCCAAAGATGTTAGTAGTAGGGTTCAGGTCGGGACTCTGTGTAGGCCGGTCCAATTGTGGAACATCCATAATCTCAAACCAATATAAAAGAGTGTTGGACTTGCGACAAGGTGCGTTGTCCTGTTGGAAGTATGGCCGACCATTCCCAGAGTATTACCACATTGTCGGCAGCACATTATTGTCAAGAATATCAAGGTACACCTCTATGTTCATGGTTCTTGTCACTGCAACCAATGGACCGAGACCATGCCACGTAAAACATCCCCAGACCATAATGAAACCTCTGGCATACTTAACTGTTGGCACAACACACTCAGGCAAAAGGTGTTCCCCCGGCTCCCCCACAGTGAGGTACAGCCATCTGATGTGAAGATGGAGTTGTGTGATTCGTCACTCCATAGAACGTTCTTCCATTACTCAACTATCCAATGGCGAAACATCTTATACCCCTCCAGACGGGCCAGTGCATCTACTTTGAGAGAACTTGCAGGATGAATGGAGGGAAATGCCAGCAGAAGTGTATTAGACGTTAGTAGAAAGTATGCCACGGAGACAATCCAATGTCATTATGGCCAAAGAATACCCCACTATATATTAACATATGGAAATAAATACATTTGATTTTTGCTCAGGTGTCCAATTACTTTTGGTAGGATAGTGTATGAATTTCAATTATATGGAGCAGTGTAGTCACAGACTGGTTAGAGTGCCCATGCTGACTACTGTCCACTGCTTAAAATGCCTACGTAGAATGGGCATGTGAGCAGCAGAACTGGACCATGGAACATTGGAAGAAGGTAACCTGGCCTGATGAATTTTCTTTTACATGAAAGTCATTTATCTGGGTAGGAGATGGCACCCAGATGCACTATGGTAGGTCCTGAGATTCACGAGGAAGTTACTTTGACTCATTGCACCTAACTAAAAGTTGTACAGACCATGTACCCCTCTTCAAGTCAGTGAGATTTGTTAATGGCAGTGCCCTCTTTCAGCAGGATTATGCAAACCAGCCAAACTCCAAAAACTGTCCAGAAATGGAACACGATCAAGAGTTCAAGGTGATGACTTGCCTTCCAAATTCTCCAGATCTCAGCTTAATCAAGCTTAATTCAACTTAATTAATTAAAATGAATAAAGCTAGTTTAATTGACGACACACCTCACAAATTGCAGAATGTGCTGCCAACATCTTGTTGGCAATGGACAACTTTAGAGGTCTTTTAGCATCCAGGTCTCTAAGGGTCGGAGCACAATATTAGGCAGGTGGTTTTAATGTTATGTCCGATAGATGTATCTTATTACATCAATTTTCTGATGCTCCTGCTAAACACCCCTTGGAACAGTAAAAAAAAAAAAAAAATCAGAGGGTCAAAGCAGTTTAAGAACCTGTGTTGGTTAGACAGCTAGAAAAAAACATTTTTTAGGAGTTTTTCTAGGAGCTCTCTCCAGAACTATAAGATAGTTGATCGTCTCATTTTAGACATTGGTGGCATAGTAATGCCAAGCCGAAATTGCAACTTCATGCTAATAATCAGCAGAGTTCCCAGTGGCTGGACCCTCTGCTGACTGTACATTGGCGGAGTATCTGACCAACATGCCACCATTGTCTATGATGAGATTATAAATACATGACCTCCTATGAATCCTCCAGCAAAAACCTCTGTATAAAGTTATGGGCACATTCTGTACCTCTGAGTGCCCCTAGCAGTCTATAGGTGCCAAATTATACTTTAGATCAACACATCACACATCTGAAATACTAACAAGTGTATAAGACCTTCAATTTGACAATAATTCTTCAGTGTCTTTTACCAAAATATGAGCAAATTATTCCGAATCCCCCCTCCCTCCAAAAAAAGTTGAGAGATATTCTGTATGTACATGGCCAGCCTTAGCTATATGTGGTTGCACAGGGGAGCAGGCACCAGCTGATAGAGGAGCACAAGGCAGTTGTAGGACAGGGGTGATTGTGTCCCTTAGGTCCACCCATCCAGATGATCTTCCTCCGTCAGGCAGTGTCTTGTGGAGGTACAGGAATCCTCCTTCTCTGGACTCTGTCTCTTCCTCTCTGATGGTCCAAGGTACCAGATATTCCGCTGACATCTCTGCAACAGAATAGCTTAGTCCCGCTACTGTATTTATGTACCGAGTTTGGTTCTAGTGCTGTATCTATGCATTGAGTTTGGTACTGGCATTGTATTTATGTACTGAGCATTATTCTGGCGCCTTATTTATGTTATGAGCTTGGTTCTGGTACAGTATTCACTGATCTGGTGTAGGTATGCTGCCATCTTGCTGCTTTCTGCACATACAATTTACAAGTGTACCATCATCATTCTTGAAGGATGGCGCGCTACACTTGTACTGCAAATCGCCAGGTGCTGCTGTAGTATTTGTGTAGAGTGACCACCATTCAGTATGAATGAAGCTTCGCTATGCAAATAGTATATCTGCATGACTCATTAGAGCAGCAACCCGCCAACGTGAGATACATTAGCAGTCTTACATCTATACAGAATTTAATTCTTATGATGGGGAGTTGCCAAACCAATTGTGCACAGGGTACCATCTAAGCTGAGGCTGGCACTGCAGATGTAATACCACGGGGACACAACTTTAGTATCAGTGGGACGTCGCAGCCCTCCATCACTCCAATCAGCCAATCACACGTTACCTCATTAAACAGGTTTATTTCAGGTTTTATATCCATACAAGTATAAATATACATACAGAAAAATACAGATTTCCTCCTGAGCTATTAGTAGGATGAGATTCTAGAAGATGTGGCAACAGGGGAGATGTTTGGCATAGTTGTACTGAGATCCTGACCCCTCTGGACTGAACCCGCAGTTGGTAATTACACCAAACTAAGGGAATCCGTGTAACAACTTTATCAGTAATCCTGGATTTTGTTTCTGAATGACTAGATGCAAATATGGAGCATGAATGTCCCCCATCTGCAAGCTGCAGTCCTGTCCCCACGCCGGCTTCACCTGTCATTTTATGGATGCCGTCCTGCATGTCCTTAACTTATTCACACACCACTTACTGAGACTCTGGGAACTTAAAGTGAACCCGTCAAGAGATTCAAGCAGCCCAAACCACGAGCAACAGAAAATCCCAACAGGCACCTACCTTACATTAAGCTGAACCAGGCAGAGAGAAGGATTCGCAATAACGTCCCATCAGGAGAGGTCTGCTGTGACCAAAGCGGATCGCTAATATTAAAGAGCCACTTCAGCTCTGCTTGGTCAGACCATCATAGTCAATGGTCAACATGAGGCCACCGAAACAGGTCAAGTGGAGCCAAAAAGAGGTCATGTTGTTCAAGCGAGCCTCCACCGACTGGACCTTCATACATGCTTTATTCTGTCACTGTCTGTAGCGAGATAAACCCCTTTAGAGCCATGTACCTGCCGCAAGTTCTACCCTGGCTCTGATCTGTCTTAAAGGGGTTGTCCAGAAATAGAAACAAAATGGCTACTTCTTTCCAGAAACAGCGCCACTCCTCTCCATGGGTTGTGTCTGGTATTGCATCTCAGCTCCACTGAAGTGAATGGAGATGAGCTGCAATATCACACACAACCTGTAGACAGGGGTGGCACATGTCGACAAAAATTATACATAATCAGATTACGGCAGAGAAGATTACATGCAACATTTTATAATGCTGTTTGGCGTTTTATATATACAAACCCATTATATCGAAACATGAACAGAACCTGAAGAATGTGGAATAAGTCTTTGTTGCAAATTTTGCCGGTTATCCCTTAGATTTCACCCCAATACGATACTACAAAATGATAGTAAAAGTGACCCTAAAGATCCTAAAAAGTTGCGTCATGTGACTGTAGCTGGCGATTAGGCTGTAGTAGCTTTTTAATGCAGATCAATGGAGAACCAGCGCTTTATGGTCCGCGTTCACACAGCGCAGTTTTGATGTGCTTTGCCAGAAATGGGATTGGATGAGGTCTAACCCTAGTGCAAACGTGTGAACTTCATTACCATACAGTACTCAGGTCTGTCTACAAGTCAAGAACAGACCTACAGGAGGCAGTATAGAGGTTGCATTGGCACTACTAGTCACACAATGGCTTACAAGTGCAGCTTCTGAGTTTCATACCAGCTGGGGAGTCCCATATTGCTTGTGAATGTTCATGCTATACTTACGGCAGCACAGATGTCACCACTAAGTCCCACCATTTCAGCTCTAGGTTTACACACAATCATCTTTGATGACAAATCACTCCTGGTTAAACTCCAATGAAATCAGTGACATTAGGCTGGCCGTAATATTGGGGATTTCAGTTGGAGGCTTTCTGGATGATTTGTCATGCCGGATTGTCATCTTGGATGACAATGCCATAACTTAAAGGCTACAAACACCTTTGGAGTCAATTGTTTTCACTTAAATGCATACATTTTGGTCCGACAATCATTTTTGCAAATCGGGTTTAATTAAAAATGTTGCAGCTTTTATCTTCTGCAGCTTCTACATATCACTGTATATAGAAACTGCAGTTTAAGCCTTAGTAGGAGATGCGTTAGTGAGGCTGGACTGGCAGTTTGGCTTCCCTCCGCTCTCTCCTCTCCTGCACCTAATTTATGACTACAACAAAATGTATATCTTTGTTGTGGTCATAAATCAGCTAAATATAAGATGCAGGAGAGGAGAGATGAGGGCAGAAATCCAAGTGTCAGTCCAGCCTCACTGACCGATCTCCTATTGACATTTAGACTGTAGTTTGCCTCCAAAATGTGTCCATAGCCTTTAAAAATACAAATCACTGATCGATCTCTGCCAATATCTGTCGCTTGGCTCGGACTGCCATTGACGGGAGAACGTTTCAACTACAGCACTCACCAAGAAACGAAAAAAAAAAACACCAACATGGCAGATCAACTTTCCGACAGAAGCCAAGCAGTGGCAGATATCAATCACGCAATAATGCTGATGGCCTAAGGTCACCTTTCAGCCTTCTAAATATCTCTAGTGCTTGACCAGCTTTAAAGGGTTTTTCCACCACTAATCTATTGAAGACTCATCCTCAGGATGGGTCATTAATAGTTGATCGACGGGGATCCATCACTTAGAAGGCTGAAACCTGGTGATAGGTTCCCCTTATTGGAATCTACAGGGCGATTCAAAAAGAATGGGGAGCGGATTTCTTCATTGATGAAGTGACATCCAACAGCCAGAATGACATGAAACGATAGAAGTCTTCCAGTCTTTAATGACCCTTACTGATGTGTGATGTGGGTCCCGTTGGTGACACTAGATGGCCTAAAACAATGACTCTCCACTGCAGTGAAATTGATAACAGAAGATATGCTGGGATGTTCTCAGGCTGCACTGGACTGCTGACTTAACATCTGCCAGGTCACCAATGGAACCCAAACCGAACATCTATAAGGTGCATTAAAAAGTTTTCAAGTCCTTCTGGCTGTTGGATGTCACTTCATGTACAAATACTTTTGCACCGTTCTTCTTGAATTCCCCTGTATTAAGAGGATTTTCATAGACATTACCAATACGATACATGACCAATGTAGTCAGCAGTTTCCATAGAGCTACGGATTTTAGTGCAGGGCTGACCGCACTAAACAGGAAATGGACCCCATTTTTTAGTGACAGATGGGAGTCCTGACTGTCCCACCCCAGGTCAGTCATATGAATACCCCTTTAATTTCAGAAAGCTAACAGTCAAGTGCAGAGCTCACATATCCACACACATATAACATATATGAAAAATAGATTTCTGCTCTTTTTTCTTGAAAATTCTGTTTTTGCTTCTTTGTTTTTCGAACCTGCTGCAGGTTAAACACATATCACAGACTACAGGGTTTCTGGGAAGCGCTGGGTTAGGACCTAAGAAGAGAAATCAGAGATGAAGATCTTGCCCGAGGTGCTCCAAGATTATGTCCTGTTCTGGATGTGGGAGACTTCAAGTACAGGAAGCAGAAGCTGGAATGCATCTTGTATATAGGAAGCGCTGTTTGATGCCTGCGGGGAGGAAGGGGAGAGAGCGGTCAGCACGTCTGAGAAGGACGGCACATTAATGCATTGGAATTTCACCAAAATTTCACCATAAAATGTCATAAAGAACACTAGAAAGAATAGATACCGGAGGAGAAGGCAAAACAATCACCATGGTGAGGGCCAGCCTCACACGAACAATCCGGGTTCTGCATGCGGGTTCCGGCTGTGACCCTGCATACCTGCTATTCGTGTACTGTGGATGACCGCGAACACTCACCGTCGGTCACGCACAATACAGGTTTGTTTTTTTTTCTAAATATTTGTATGTCCCACATCATCGCTGGGTGATGACGCAGGTGCCCACAATGTCAACTGCAGGTGGGCTGTGGGTTGGAAGGCCTCCATTCACTTCAATGGAGGCCGTCCGCGCAGAGTCCACAACAAAATAAAGCATGCTGCGATTTTTCCTCTGCTGGTGGAATACGCAATTCGTTCCGGCAAGTGTGAAGGAAAAAGCGAATTTCAATACATGCCATTTGCTGCGAATCCTCCGTGCGGACGCCAACCCTGCATTCCATAATAGAAATCCGTTCGTGTGAGACAGTCTTTAGGGTTGCAGACACTAGAGATGGTCGACCATACCAGGATTGGACCAACATACATCTTGACCCCATAATGACTGGTGGGTGATACACCTTTTTACGGAAACCATGAGTCATGCTTTTATGGCACTCTGCCCAAATGGCTGCACCGGAGATTGCACAGCTTTGGGTTGGCAGCCTGGTTCTTAGACACAGTCAGGCACCCTAAAGAGAGGTCCGACTGGTGTTTTACGGTTTTCGCATTGCCAGCCATATTAATCCCAGCAATTGGTCCAAACGATCAGTGTGGCACTGTTATCACATTACTTGATAGTCAAATGGGAGATGGTATAATGCCTCGGAAGCGCCACCTATTGGAAAGGCACTTCATATAAAGTCAATGTCCAACCTTCTAACACGTCTTGTAACATGACTGGTAATCTAAGCCAAAACCACAACCTCTTACTGACTCACACTGTGCAAACATTAAGGCCCCCTGTCTACGGACGTGATAAAACGCCAGCGAATCACGCCGTCTGAAGCTTTTCATAGCATTGCTATGGAAAGCGCCGGCCCCGTGTCCACGAGCGGAGAATCATTGCGATTCTGAACTTGGGATCTGAACTTGCAAATACTTGATCGCTTCTATTACATATTGCAGTACTTCAGTATTGCACAATATATTACTGCCTCCTTCCCCTGCTGCCTGCTTAGACACAGTTTGACTGCAGCATCTAAATATTTTATACAGCTGATTGCGATAGTGGCGGTCACTGGCAGCTGTCTGCAACAGCGGATAGCTGCCAGGTATGGACTCCACTTCCCTAGCTCCATGCACCTCTTGCGACCCCATAAAGTACATTTAACCCCTTCAGTGGCGGGTTTCTTACCCCCCTGTCGTACCCACTAGGGCAGGTTTTTAAAATGGGCCAATCATTTAAGTTCAACTAATTTTGCAGTCGCGTTCCAAGAGCCATAACTTTTTCCTTTTTCCATTGACACAGACATATGAGGGCTTGTTTTTTGCTGTACAAGTTGTACTTTTTGATGGCATCATTTTTGGGTATATATAATGTATTGTATAACTTTTGTAAAAAAAAAAAATTGCAGGGAGATTGGGGGAAAAAAAAAGAAATTCTGCCATTTGTTTTTTGGATTCCATTTTTTACGGCGTTAGGCGTGCAGAATAAATAGTGTGACATCATTATTCTCTGAGTCACACGATTCCAGCGATACCGAGTTTATACAGTTTTTTTATGTTCTGCTATTTTTGTACATTTAAAACATTTTTTTTCTTAAAGGTTCGCTTTTGTGACGCCACATTCCAAGAGCTGTATTAATTTTTTTTTCAATTGCCAGAGCCCTAGAAGGCCTTGTTTTCTGCGGGATGAACTCTAGTCTTTATTTATTAGAGATGAGCGAGCACCAAAATGCTCGGGTGCTCGTTACTCGAGTCGAACTTTCCTCCCACTGTCAGCGTAAAGATCGTTCTCCTCTGACATAGCTGTAACAGCTGTGGCAGAGAAGAACGATGTTAGCCCATTGAATTCAATGGAGCCGGCAATACAGCCGGCTCTACTGAAAGCAATGGGTTGCCGGCGTACGCGGGATGAATTGTCGGGAAGGGCTTAAATATATAAGCCCTTCCCTACAATTCATCCAGAAATGTGTAAAAATAAAAAATATATATATATACTTACCTGGTCCCGGCAGAACGATGTTAGCCCATTGAATTCAATGGAGCTGGCAATACAGCCGACTCCATTGAAAGCAATGGGCTGCCGGCGATCGCGGGATGAATTGTCGGGAAGGGGTTAAATATATAAGCCCTTCCCTGCAATTCATCCAGAAATGTGTAAAAATAAAAAATATATATATACTTACCTGGTCCTGGCAGACGGAGTTCAGCGCGGCAGGCTGCAGTTCTCCTGATTTAAAATCCCCGCCTGCTGAATGAGATGCCTCTGATTGGTCACAGCCTGACCAATCAGAGGCATCCCTCACTCACACCCATTCATGAATTCATGAATGGGTGAGTGAGGGCTGCCTCTGATTGGCTCAGCGCAGGGACAGCTGAGAGCTGCCCCTGAGCCAATCAGAGGCAGCCCTCACTCACCCATTCATGAATTCATGAATGGGTGTGAGTGAATTCATGTAAAAATAGGATCAATAAAGTTTTATTTATTGTAAAAAAAAAAGTAATAAAATTTGAAATCACCCCTCTTTTTGTCATATCTATAATAAAAAAAATTTAAATCCTAAAAGAAAAATACATATTTGGTATCGCCGCGTCCGTAAAAGTCCGATCTATCAAACTAGTGCATTATTTACCCCACACGGTGAACGTAGTCCGAAAAAAAAATAAAGAACGCCAGAAATGCACTTTTTCAGTCAGTCACCCTGTCCCCCCGAAAAAATGCTATAAAAAGCAATCAAAAAGTCATATACATTCTGAATTGGTACTAACATAAACTACAGGACATCCCACAAAAATGAGGCCTTGCTCAACTACGTCTATGGAAAAATGAAAAAGTTATTGCGTGCAGAAGATGTAGCAGAAAATATTTTTTAAAAAATGAATGTGTTTGAAAAAAAATACAAGTACTGCAGCAAAAAAAACCAAAAAAAAAAACCTATACACGTTTGGTATCGTAGTAATCGTACTGACCCATAGAATGAAGTTATTATGTCATTTTTGTTGCAGTTTGTGCGCCGTAGAAACAAAACGCACTGAAAGATGGCGGAATGTCATTTTTTTTTCATTTTACTCCATCTAGAATTTTGTTAGTTTTTCAGTACATTATATGGTACTTCAAATAGCAACATTGAAAAATACAACTCGGCCTGCAAAAAAAAAAAAAAAGCCCTCAGACAGCGACGTCGATTAATAAAGGAGCTATGATTTTTTAAAAAGGGGGAGGAAAAAAAACAAAAGGGGGGGGGGGGGAAGGGCTGTGTCATTAAGGGGTTGAAAATGTACTAACTTCCTTCACTGGGTCATTATGACACAGAGATACCACATGTGTAATTTTGTTTTTAATTTTTTACAAAGTAAAGGGAGAAGGGTGTTTTCCATTTTTTAAAATATTTTTTTTACCACTTTAGAGGACTTCCACAGAAACCCATCAGGTGTAGGACCCCCTGATCACATTGTGGGAGTCCGATGGTGTCAGCCCTTTACATGCTGCGGTGGCATAGACAGCGGCATGTAAAGGGTTAACACAGCAGAGATCAGAGGTTTTCTCCATTCTCTGCTGTGTAAGAGCTGGTGCCCGGCTATCCTCTGACAGCCAAGTACCAGCTCTCCCTGTCACAGAGACCATCGGCTGGCTTCTGACAAGCCGATGGTCTCCGTGGCAACCTGTAAACAAAGCAGTGCAGGAGTCTAAAAAAAAGAAGCAGGAGATTGCCGGCAGATCAGTAATATCTTCCTGCTCTTTTTTAAAGTCCTGCACTGTTCTATCAGGGACTGTGCAGGCAGAGCACGATGCCACAGCTTATGGCATTGTGCTCTGCGGGTGCCATAGTGAAACATAATCCGGAAATCATCCGGGCTATATCACTATAGGCAGTGGAGCTCATGCCGGAAAGTTTCCGGGCGTGCCACTCAAAGGGTTAAGTAATGCGGTCAGGAAGTGGTTAATATCACATATCTGTACAGGATATCTTCAAAAAACAATTAAAGCTGCAGACTCAACCACTAGAGGGAGACAACTGCATGTAGATTTATACAGTTAGTGGGAGCTATATAAATATGTGTACAGTGAGCTCCCCCTGGTGGAGGCAGCAAGTACCCACAGGGAAGCACTAATGCTACACTGCCACCCACCACAGGCCTCATAGCAGTTGTGTACCCGGCTTTTATTAAAGGTTTATCGCTGGATGCAGTCAGGGGTGTAACTATAGGAGATGAGGCTGCACCCGGGCCCTGGGGCCAGAGGGGCCCCATAAGGCTACTTTTCTCCATATAGGGAACCCACTACTATGAATAAAGCATTATAGTTGGGGCCCTGTTACAGATTTTGCATGAGGTCCAGAAGCTTTAAGTTACGCCTCTGGATACAGTAATAACATGGTGGTGTGAAAAGTTTTTATACTGATAGGTTCAGACTTGCCTCTAAAAATACTCCCGTGATTAATGGGTTCAGGACGTCCGATTTTTCAGATGCCTGAAAAGAGAATAAGTGTTAGATGACGGTACAATTACTTTCCATAAAGAAGGTGGTAAACGTGCAGCGATCCTCTATATACCACCTATATGCACACAGGGTGACTTGCAATACTATATATACACATATATAGCCAGTGAGGACTGACAAATGGAAGTTTCCGATAAGGACCAATAAGATGCCGTTTTATCCTTCAATTGCAAAAAAAAAAATACTATCGTTTGCCAGCTAGTGGTCATTGCTAGTATTGCAAATGCTTGAAACAAATTCCAGGATGATCGCGAGGAAGATACTAAATGAGTGGCGTATTTACAGAGTCTAGAGGAATATACTATAAAGCCTGCCACACTAGTGCTGCATTGTACTTACCCCAGCGGTAGTCAGGAGAGCGGTCATCTTTTTGGAGAGCTGTGATAGCTCTTTACACAGTGCAACAGTCATTCTGGTGAGGAGAGAGTTAAGATATTAAAAAAAAAAACATAAAAGGGATTGTCTTGCTTATAAAGCCCCTTCCCATCTGTTCTACTAGGGCATATGTGTAATGTACCCAACGGTTCGCGAAGACGTGACGCTCCTTGCGTCAGATGCCATCTGTGTGGTCTCTGGTTTTATTTGTGCTCTCATTGACTTTAATGGGCGATTCCGGTCCGCGAAAGTATACCAGAATAGGACATGCCATGTTCTTGCATGGACCATTGGTCTGTGTAAAAGCGTTTAAAAAAAAAAAATGGACGCACACAACATGTACGGATGTCACATGGACTCACACATTAAAATTGTCCCGTTTCTCGCGCACCAAAATCGGACAAGCTCGTGCGGACAGGGCATATACCCTCTTGTATAGGGCAAAATGGTAGCATGGATGTACAAGTGTGTATGAGGGATCTTCTCCACCTTGGACTCCCTCTCCCCTAGTCTAATGATGGAGTAAACGATCAAAAGACAAAATGATTAACGATTATCCACACATGTAAACTGATGGCCTTTTAAAACAAGCAATTTGTTTGCTCGATCCAACGATTTCTCGCTTGGCGTTGAAGGACCCCAAGTCCTTCTGTTTTAGGGTCGGAGTTGATGTCCAGTAGATCTAGACATCAGGCCGATACATAACCAGATCCAGCACTTACTGTGAGAGTGCCTTTCCCCGTGATACTGCCGCCACCTGTGTGTCACCATGCAGAATTAAAGCGGCCGTCTTGTGGAAGACTTCTATGGCGCAGGCGGTCAGCTCAGCCAGGCTGCGGATGGCAAACTCGTGGATATCCTGCCAAATGAGAAGACAACATAAAGTGTATTGCACGGGTCTTATCTATGGCTCGGGACTTACGTGCTACATTGGTTTGGGAAAAATCTCTATTGAAACTCAAATAAAAAGAACCCCCCTCCACAGTACCATCAGTATAATGGTGAGTGTGACCAGAGGCGTAGCTAAAGGCTCAGGGGCCCAGGTGCAAAAGTTTAGCTCGGTCCCAGCTCCCATCTGTACCCGTACCCAAACCGTGCTGTGTATAGCTGTAAAATGAATTTTTTCATACATGATCTAGCTCCTTGGCATGAGCTTTCCAAATTTAACTCATTTCTTTGACTACATGAAAACTTGTTTGTAGCCCCTTAGGGCGAGATTTCCGTCCAGTAGGAATAAAGCCTAAAGTGGCCAGCGAATTTTGGGGGATTTAAGGCTCAGATTCCGGTTAGGTCACAGAGGAACATGGGAGACTGGATTTCAGCTGCCCAATTCCTATCGTATCCCTCAATATAAGCAGCCCTAGAAGTGTCTGTAGCCGGTTCTCACTGCTCCGACCATAGGAATAACGTTCACACACCTTGTCCATCAGCACTTTGTTGTGGCTTTTCTGCTTTTTTGGGGAAACTGTATCATAAAAATACCATCGCCGCTACAACGAGGTATAATTACCGTCACCGTTACCTCAATGGTGGATTTCCTCTGTGGATCGCTCTCATCTTCCTCTCCTGTCACTTTCTCCTGTTCCTCCACTTTAATCATCCAGCTGTAAGTGGATTTTCGGGCCTGAAACACCAAGAGATGTCATCTAGTGAGTAATTACAGGAAGGAGACGTCCACATAGGGGTTACTGAATGCAACTGGGCTACGAGCTCAGAGAGTCACCCACGAAAGAGATTATCATCACAGAGACAGCAAGAACGTCCCAGAGCGGTCCTGGGTCCGTACAAGATGAATAGTCTAATGGTGTAACGGTAACCAGAGAGAAGCAAGGATCACCAGCACATACGTAACGCTCACATACGGAGGACCTCCAACACTAATTTCAGTATGTTTATGGAGAATTAATGCTCATGTATGGGATATCTCATAAATCAATCTAAACATTCTTATAGTTACTTAAAGGGAATCTGGCATCACCATCTCACCCCTGAAATGGACTTCACTGGCCAGTAGGGATGAAAAATCAATTCCTGCTAATTGCCCTCTCTTTTCCTAATGGAGAGACAGACTGTATATACAGCACGGTAGAGACAGCAGTCATCTGTACCCTTGCTAAGGCCATCTGCTATTCCCTCACACCCATCAGCCTAGCATCTTAATAAATCTTTGCGCTTTCTAAAACTTCATATGGAGAAGATGGAACTAATAATCTTTCCTAAATCCCACTCGACACCCCTCACCAGATCTATAAATCACAATCACACATTCCCAAGTATCACAAGGCTGCTGCTTTGGAGTCAGCTTTAATTCTGAGGTGTCCTTCAAAATGCACCTCCAAATGCTCACCACCCCCACGGACGCATCCGCTGTGTTGCCCGCAGCTACTAGGTTCTATTGAACCTAATAGCACAATGCTCACGGTGCAGAATTCCATCGCGGAATTCCAGACCGTGAAATCTCCTGTCCTCACCCGCGACATGCTCTATTTGCCGCGGGTGTACGCGCGGACGGCTTCCATTGCAGTCAATGGAAGCTGCCCGTCACGCTATCTTCCGCTGTAGCACATTCAGCTCTTCTTCTTCTTGATGTTTTAACAGATAATGAACGGTGAGCCCTACAACCACCTGGTGGACTCATTTTCCTTCGGCGTCATCTTATATACAATGACTATGGGTAAATATTTTTAATGGGTAAACTAATTCCAGAATGAGCAAGCAGTCAGCAAGCTCACTGGTTTGTCGCTCAGTAGTTTAGGATTGTGGTTTTAATAGTCCAAGCTGTGATTGTCCCTATATAGGGGAAAATTATGGTTGATATAGTGTAGGACAGACCAGAGGCGTAACTAAAGGCTTATGTGTCCATATGTGCCCATATGTCATAAATCAATCTAAGTTCATCTTGGGGCCCCTTAACTTCTCTCAACGGTACAGAACTGCAGATTCGGGGTATGTATGGAGGGAGATCGCAGGTCAATCCTGCTCCGTGCAACATGACTTCAACAACCTGTTAACCCTTTAAATGCCCCGAAAGGATGATCAGGGGTCCTGCACTGCTCCCCACGATAAGATCGTGGGTTGCCGTTCAGTTGCCATGGCAGCCAGGGCCCTTCTGAAATTTTAAAGGGCTGTCATTGCAGACTGATAGATTGCCTGTCAAATTGTGGTATAATATAATGCTGTCCCTCTCCATACACCTCTGTCCACAACCTGCCCTCTTCACACATGTCAGACAATCTCCCGTTACCTCCCCACATGTAATCTCTGTGTTGCGTCCTCCGGACGTACAACCTCAATAACACAAACAAAACGGCACAACTGTGCAAAGGAAACATAAAACTAAGGGGAATTCTCTCCCTAAAGTCCCCTAACCCGGGAGGGGGCCATGCCTACTCGGCGAACCAACCGCGCTGATAAGTGCGAGCCCGCACTCGTGCCTGGGCCACTAACAAGACCCTAACAGGGAACCCTAGCACAAAATAAAGGCAAAACAGAAAACCAAACAAAGCATAAAAGAACTTAGCTAGGAGCTTCAGCCAAGGTGTGTTCCTCCGTCGCTGTCCAAAGGAGACTGAAGGATTGACCAGCACAGGGGTCAATGCTAGCACAGTTTAAATAGGAGCTGAGCCAGCCAGCACCAGGTGCTGACTGACATCACTCCTGCAACTACCACACCCCTCAGCTCCAGCAAGGGCACACCCAAAACCTGGTCTGGCTTGCAAGCAAGGTGCAGGCCTCAGAACGGCTGCAACACTCTGGTACACATCCTGGCCACCACCGTCCCCATCATAATAGAAGCACATGAGCACTTTCTACCCTCACTTTCGGTCTCTGCCGAGCAGCATCCCATCTCTCACATGCGATATATACAGTCTATATTTATTGTTCCCACTTTTCAAATGTATATCAGCTCTTTTTCAATATGAACAAAACTCTAAAATTAATGGCACTTTACAGTAAGTATTAAAGGGGTTGTCCCGCGAAACAAAGTTGGGGTATACACTTCTGTATGGCCATATTAATGCACTTTGTAATGTACATTGTGCATTAATTATGAGCCATACAGAAGTTATTCACTTACCTGTTCCGTTGCTGGCGTCCCCGTCTCCATGGTGCCGTCTAATCTTCAGCGTCTAATCGCCCGATTAGACGCGCTTGCGCAGTCCAGTCTTCTCCCTTCTGAATGGGGCCGCTCGTGCCAGAGAGCGGCTCCTCGTAGCTCCGCCCCGTCACGTGTGCCGATTCCAGCCAATCAGGAGGCTGGAATCGGCAATGGACCGCACAGAAGACCTGCGGTCCACCGGGGGTGAAGATCCCGGCGGCCATCTTCACAACGTAAGTAAGAAGTCACCGGAGCGCGGGGATTCGGGTAAGTACTACCCGTTTGTTTTTTTTTATCCCTGCATCGGGTTTGTCTCGCGCCGAACGGGGGGGCTATTGAAAAAAAAAAAAACCCGTTTCGGCGCGGGACAACCCCTTTAAGAATAATTAGTGAGCGGGAGGCAAGGTGTCTGCAGACCGGCTATGGTACCTGGTAGCACTTACTTCGCTGGGAAAGAAAAGGTGGGGTACGCAGTTACTCAACAATGTGAGATATCGATGAGGGGTCTATCAGTCAGGCACTGCTTAGTAGAGAGCTGGACCGACTGCCCTAGTGTGATCAGACTGAGGAAATACTCACATTTGTCAGTTTCTCGGGTCTCACAGAAATCTGCAGCTCCTTAAACAGAGCAGATATTTCCTCAACAAAATCTTCATCCGCTAGAAAAAGAAATCACAGGAGAAATCAGACCACAGAGTAGCATCAATGACACTTCACAGGGGTAAATGTGTCTAGGACTGAGGAAGGGGCTTTCTGCTCCGAAACATGTTTCTATGGTGTGGATTACAATAAATTGAATATACTATATCTTGGCATTGTAAAGGCCCACTTTATAACCTTGGGGGTAGAACATCTGCATTGTCAAGCGTTGCTGTCATTACATTCAGGGTATTCTGCCATAACCAAAAATCAGGACTTCCTAATAATCCAGAGATATTGTTACAGCCTCTATAGATCTGCTCTGAGTAACATCACAAAGGTGAACAGATTCAGTATTTATTCCATTTGCCCTTTGTTGGGATTACTACCCAAGAAAGCACTCTGCCTTTTTTGGTTTAAGTTTAAGTATGAGCTAGTCCCTCCTGCTCTGGTAGACATGGCCCCTCTAAACATTATATGACTGGTTAGAGAAAGCTTCTCCAGGAGGTGAAAGTTACTTTCTGGGGGCTAGAGAAGCTGTCCATGACATCAGCTGATCATGGACAGCTTCTCTTTAAAAGGGGGTAACATGGGAGTTATGTGGCCTTTCCTTAGCATAGCTCATATCAGATTAGTGAGGGTCCGATTTCAACTGTTAGAATGGGCCTTGTGCTCATGTGATCGTAGCGGCTTTCTCGTTATATACATGGCACAGGGCTATACATGGTGTACCGGCTGTACCTGGCATTATAGGTCAATCCCATTAACTTGAATGGGAATGAACTGCAAAAAGATCATGTGACCAATGAACGTGAGGTCATAGACTAAAGAAGAGCACAACAAACTATATTTTACCTATTTCCGCCTTTGTAGATATTTTTTACATTCTTCTAATACATCTAAAATGAAAATAGAGAAACTTGCTTCTATTACTATTTCCATGGTAACAGACTACAAACAAACCGTGTGTAGTCTGATCCTCCATCTTCTACTTCTTACTAACACATATTTGTTAGATCAGCAAGAAGTAGGGGATAAAACGATGGCAATAGGACTTCAAGATAAGCCTATACAGGGTCTGTTATCATGGAGACACTTGGATCTGTATAGGAGTTGTAAATACAAAACAACAGATTTTTAAATAAAGGGGTTGCAGCAAAACCTGATTGTTGGTGGTGGTGATGGGAAGGGGGTGGGGGAGGTGTCCCACAGTTAAGATCCCTACAGATTCCAAGAATGGGAGATTAGTTGTCCCCCTCCTCCTCACTGCACGATCATTGTACTCCCCAAAGTGAGGAGGATATTGAAAGGAGAAGCAAACACAAACACGTATGGTACCACTCCATTCAGTTTCAGTGGAACTGCTGGAGATGTCCAAGCAATTATACTTGGCTAAAAAGTGGATCTTCCCTTTAAATTTCCTGCATATTTGTAGACACATTAATGTACAGAGATTACATGATTACACACTACTGCAATAAAATAGTGAAATCTCAGCGTGGAAGCTCATAATATGTGAAATCTTAAACCCTCTTTCCCGGCTATAAATACAATGTGATGCTACATAATCCTCTAAATCGGTAGCGGATACATTGTCTTACAAACTGAGGGTCCTACAAGGGGTGGACGATGAGGAAAAGGGAACAAGGACTGACCAACCCCAACTGTGCAGCTGCCTGATCTAACCGCCAACTACCGAAGCCTCCCACGGTCACTGTACCGTGTTAAAAGCCCAATGTTATGGCCGCGTAGGTTCAATCTTCCCTTGCAGGTTATTACTACAAGAGCCTCTGAGCGTTAATGTCCTAGAGAATTTAGTATAACAAGGCATGAACATACATAGACACAGGACCGTTACCTTTCTCCACCTCTTCTTCATCATCAAACTCTTCCATTGAAAACACTTCCTTCAAGGAGTCCAGGTCTTCCTTAAGCGTTGATAGCTCTTCTCCAGATAGTGCCCCGATAATAGACTTCACCTGAGGACGCAAACAACAAACTTAGGACTCAAAGGGACACAAAAATATATTTTTGGATTTCGATATAAGTGAGCAGAGAATTAAAAATAATTTTATGATTGTAGATTTTTTTAATTCTCCTGTCTGCATATGACTATGGGGGCGGCCAATCAATGGGCAGGAAATGACCCACTGACTTCTATGGGAGAGTGTTGTGGGCATGCTCTTTGACCTGTGTAGGGAGCGGAAGGAGGTGAGATGTGACCATCTATTAATAAGGTTGATCCTCTGTTACCTATAAAAAGGTGCCATTTTTCATTGTACTCCTGTCTGTGATAGTAATTGGATGACTGCTGAAAAGTTTTCTCTACAGAACAGGAAGTATCAGACTATTAGGCTTACAGTCCTTTTACAGGCTTACAGACCAAAAAGCTTGTGTTAACAGACAATCGTTCATCTATGACTGTTTACCCTGAATGGAGGCCGGAAGCTGACAGCGATCTCTGGCGCGCAACTCGCCTCCATTTAGTGGTCGTTACAGCTCCAGTGTGAAAGAGAAGGAGCGATAATGATTGGGACGACTGTTGGGCATCTAACAGCACGAAAGTCATTTAAATGGACCCCAAGTGAGCGATGTCAAAAATGCAGGAAATTATGATTTTTTAAAATATAGACTGTGATACTGAAAATTAAAAAAATAATAATTGTTAAAAAATGTTTAACAAAAAAACTTTAAAGGGGTATTCCTATCTGACACACTCATGGCAAATTCTTATTATTCCCATTATATACCTTGAAAGTCTGATAGATGTGGGACCCACATATATCTCTAGTGTTGGTCCCCACTGCCCCCGGCCCAGCCGAACGGGCTAGTCAACAAGGAAGGAAACAGTCCTATTCTCGTGCGTGAATTGTACAAAAATAATGCAAGACAGAATAACGTAAGCAGGTCTATCGGTGGGAGATGAAAATCGCATATGCAAATTAACACATTGAACACAATGGGTCAATACAACACACAAGTTCTGTGCATTGCGCAAATGCACAGAACTCCTGCAATTTTCTGGCCCTTGTATATAAGCCCTAATAAAAGAGCTACAAAAACGTCTGAAGCAAAGTCCCCACCACCCCTGTCCACCTCGTACACCCACGTAAGGGGCAGAACTAGAGGTAGCTGTGGTTGAAGAGATGACACTCGCATCCCTCAGACTTTCATGGCACATCCCGAGGATATGACATAAAGGGTCTTAGACAGAAATACCCCTTTAATGAAATCACTGATATAGACAAAAAAAACCAATTGGTTATACTTATTACGATGCGATTACACGAGTTCTAGCGCTTGTATAAAAACGCACTTAAGCCTTATTCACACTGACGTTTTATAGCAGCTATTTTGCCGCAATAAAACGTCAGCCGAAAATCGCGACCATCTGAAGCACTGGATTCCAATGGTTCGTTCACATGGGCGATTTTCCGTTGCGTAAAATCGTCCGGCTGGAAAAGATAGTCCATACGCTGCGAATTATGGCCGGCAACTTTTATGTGTGGTCGGAAAAGATAGGCCCTATCTTTTGGCCACGAGCCGGCAGCTCCATAGAAGCCTATGGGAGATGTCCGCAAGGGGAAGGTGAGGGACTTTAGCAGCGGCTCGCGCTGCTAAACTCCCTCCCACCACCCTTAGCTGGCAGCTCCCATAGGCTTCTATGGGAGTTTCTGTTGCCGCAATCAGCCGGCAAAGGGTGAGTTTAGCAGTGATAAACTCTCTCTCCCAGGCCGACAGAATTCCGTGCCGTGGCGTATATACGCCGCACCCAGAAGCCTGAATGTGCGAGAAAACACGGGATTTAGCTGCGACTTGGTCGCGACTTTCTCTCGTTCATGTGATATTCGGCCGCGATGCGGGCAGACAAAATTTGCAATGCCCGTGTGAAATAGGCCCAATAATGCACTTAAGGTGCCTGTACACACTGCGGTTGATCTTCTCGAAGTGCAGGTGAATTACTGCTAATTGTTGGTAACTACTTGAAACTATTTAATTTCAGGTGTCAGCCAACAATTAGTGGTTATCCCCATGAATTTAGAGTGGATGAGCTGCAGTGTTTATGGGCAGTCTGAGCTACATTTAACTACACATTATGTGACAGGGGTTTTCTGGGACCAAAATGCTGGTTATCTGTATCAGATCAGTGGAGGTCAACTACTTGGGACCCATAACGATCACCTGTTTGAAGTGGGTGCAGCGCTTCACAGCCACTTTACTGCACACCAGGCACAGCGCCATACATCTAGTAGTGGTGGTGCCCGGTAGAGGAGCTCAATCGCATTAATTCAATTTCAGGCCACGTGACAAATGAACATAACGTCACTGGCTTGAGAAAAAGTCGCAGTGCTCACGTAAACAGCTGATTGGCAGGGGTCCCAAGCGGCAGAACCCCATGATGATGATAGGTCATCAATACTAGAGTCTAAGAAAAACCCTTTCATTTCCTCAGGATGTGCCAAGAGTCTGAGGTTAAGTAGGCAACTAGACTGTCCACCAATGAAGCCCAATATATCTCATCCAGGATGAGCATACAATATGCCTCATCCTGGATGAGCATCACGCCATCCATGCTAGTTAGGTAATGCTACATCTGTACCTTTCCTTCGCTCTCTTTGGACAGCATCTCTAATGCCTCAAGGTGAGCTAGACCCTGGTACTCATCAAATAGCAGCCCGTAGTGCGCGCGGCGCTCCGTCTCTGGGGCGACCTCACTGCTCACACGCTGCTCTTCTCTTTCCTTCGCTTCTCGTAGCACCTGTGAGGAGCAAGAGGAGAAAAAAAACATCAGGATCCTGTGTAATTCCAGTTCATTCATTTCCCTGAGTCATGCACACTACCCTACCAAAGGTAACTGGACGTCTGAGCAATACTCAAAAGTAGTATTTATTTCCATATGTTACTACTTAGTGGGGCTCCTTTGGCCCTAATGACATTGGATAATTCCCATGGCATACTTTCTACAAACATCTCAACAGTGAGACCTGCACGGATTCCAAAAACAGGAGTCTCTCTGTAACCCCCTGCAGGGATTGAATGCAGTGGCGGCCGTGCATGCATGGTGCTGCTCCATTCATCTTAAATGGGACTGCTTGAGATCGCAGAGCGCTTCTAATTGGCCATTTCCATCAACCCAATTGAAATGAATGAAACAGTGTTGCATAATTGTGACTGTTGCTTCATTCATTCTTTCTCCACATCACTGCGGGTTGGTGCAGTGACAAGAAGAGAGAGGCACACATTGCTCTCTGCTATTTCTTTGCATAGAAGGGCTTCTAAGCAAGGCGCAAACAGTCCTCGTTGCATTAAGGCTGCGTTCACACATGGCGGATTTGCCGCGGAAATTCCGTCTGGAAGTACCGCGGGTTTTGATGCAGAGCTTTCCAAGTGGAAATCTTGCGGTTTTCCGCTACGGCAAAACCGCGCGTGATTTCAATCGGGAATACGTCCCGTGTGACCCCAGCCTAAAGACTGAGGCTTTTCAAGAAAACAGGAAATTTTTACAAAACACACATAATTGGTGATTACTTTAGTCTCATATTGGCAGCGCATTGGGATCAAATTCCCAGATGGGTTGTAACCAAAGTAGGAAGTACAAGAAGCTAGAGATTTAGAAAGGCACTCGGTGTGTAATGGGTATAACACCAGGGGGCGCAATAACTAATATCGGAAACAGATATGTAGACGTGACCTGTGACTATGGCCGATAGGCTGTAAAGACCGGTGCTCTTGAAGATCCTGACCTGCATAATTACAGGCTGATCTGCTCCACTTTGTAACCAGTTTCTAATAGTGAGGTAATTAGGATCGCTTCGACCTACATGTGACAAGGTAGCATTCCTGTTCATCAGTCCTTTGGTCTTCTTGAAGCCGGGATCTCCTTCCGCGATAACGTCCATGGTCTTCTTGCCGATAAACTCCAAGGCATCCAGCCCTCCGCTGAGAACAGTCTTCCCCTACGGCAGACGCAGCACATCAGAGGCTATTTTACAGCAACCGTTAACAGTTAAAGTAACAGTCTTCAATAAACGGTACGGTAAATACCGATGGTGGCTATGGAGGAGCGGGAAAGTTATGGAGGCAGATCCACAGCGGTCTTAGGGTTATTAAACCTACTAGTGGAAAGCCCGTCCCAGGGCGACGACTACAATCCGTATATATAAACCTCCTTACTCAGGAAAATTACCCAGTGGAATTAGGAATAGTTATAATGCAAAGAGGTCAGCCATTGTAAATACACAATATACTCTGGGCAAACCAACATGGAGGTCACTTTGGGTGTTGCCGTGCAGGCCCCCTTTGCACACTGCACACTCTTATGAAGGCTGTCTAAAAGAAAAGCTTTATAGTCAACAACAACCAATCACAGCACAGCTTTTATTTACCGCAAAGTATAACACCAATCAGAGAGCAGCTTTCATTTACCTCACAGTATAACACCAATCACAGTGCAGCTTTCATTTACCTCACAGTATAACACCAATCACAGTGCAGCTTTCATTTACCTCACAGTATAACACCAATCCCAGCACAGCTTTCATTTACCTCACAGTATAACACCAATCACAGCACAGCTTTCATTTACCTCACAGTATAACACTAATCACAGCACAGCTTTCATTTACCTCACAGTATAACACCAATCACAGCACAGCTTTCATTTAACTCACAGTGGAACACCAATCCCATCACAGCTTTCATTTACCTCACAGTATAACACCAATCACAGCACAGCTTTCATTTACCTGACAGTATAACACCAATCACAGCACAGCTTTTATTTACCGCAAAGTATAACACCAATCAGAGAGCAGCTTTCATTTACCTCACAGTATAACACCAATCACAGCACAGCTTTTATTTACCGCAAAGTATAACACCAATCAGAGAGCAGCTTTCATTTACCTCACAGTATAAGACCAATCAGAGAGCAGCTTTCATTTACCTCACAGTATAAGACCAATCAGAGAGCAGCTTTCATTTACCTAAGAGTATATAAGACCAATCAGAGAGCAGCTTTCATTTATCTAACAGTATATAAGACCAATTAGAGAGCAGCTTTCATTTACCTCACAGTATAACACCAATCACATAGCAGCTTTCATTTACCTCACAGTATAACACCAATCACAGCGCAGCTCTCATTGAACTCACAGTATAACACCAATCACAGCGCAGCTTTCATTTACCTCACAGTATAACACCAATCACAGCGCAGCTTTCATTTACCTCACAGTATAACACCAATCACAGCGCAGCTTTCATTTACCTCACAGTGGAACACCAATCACAGCACAGCTTTCACTTACCTCAGCAGTATTACACCAATCACAGCACAGCTTACATTTACCTCACAGTATAACACCAATCACAGCACAGCTTTCATTTACCTCAGCAGTATTACACCAATCACAGCACAGCTTACATTTACCTCACAGTATAACACCAATCACAGCGCAGCTTTCATTTACCTCAGCAGTATTACACCAATCACAGCACAGCTTTCATTTACCTCACAGTGGAACACCAATCACAGCACAGCTTTCACTTACCTCAGCAGTATTACACCAATCACAGCACAGCTTACATTTACCTCACAGTATAACACCAATCACAGCACAGCTTTCATTTACCTCACAGTATTACACCAATCACAGCACAGCTTTCATTAACCTCACAGTATAACACCAATCACAGTGCAGCTTACATTTACCTCACAGTATAACACTAATCACAGCACAGCTTTCATTTACCTCACAGTATAACACCAATCACAGCGCAGTTCTCATTTACCTCACAGTATAACACCAATCCCAGCACAGCTTTCATTTACCTCAGCAGTATTACACCAATCACAGTGCAGTTCTCATTTACCTCACAGTATAACACCAATCACAGCACAGCTTTCATTTACCTCAGCAGTATTACACCAATCACAGCACAGCTTTCATTTATCTCACAGTATAACACCAATCACAGTGCAGCTTACATTTACCTCACAGTATAACACCAATCACAGTGCAGCTTTCATTTACCTCACAGTGGAACACCAATCACAGTGCAGTTCTCATTTACCTCACAGTATAACACCAATCACAGTGCAGCTTTCATTTACCTCACAGTATAACACCAATCACAGCTCAGTTCTCATTTACCTCACAGTATAACACCAATCACAGCACAGCTTTCATTTACCTCACAGTATAACACCAATCACAGTGCAGTTCTCATTTACCTCACAGTATAACACCAATCACAGCACAGCTTTCATTTACCTCACAGTATAACACCAATCACAGCACAGCTTTCATTTACCTCACAGTGGAACACCAATCACAGTGCAGTTCTCATTTACCTCACAGTATAACACCAATCACAGCACAGCTTTCATTTACCTCACAGTATAACACCAATCACAGCACAGCTTTCATTTACCTGACAGTATAACACCAATCACAGAGCAGCTTTCATTTACCTCACAGTATAACACCAATCACAGCACAGCTTTCATTTACCTCACAGTATAACACCAATCACAGCACAGCTCTCATTTACCTCACAGTATAACACTAATCACAGCACAGCTTTCATTTACCTCACAGTATAACACCAATCACAGCACAGCTTTCATTTACCTCACAGTATAACACCAATCACAGCGCAGCTTTCATTTACCTCACAGTATAACACCAATCACAGCACAGCTTTCATTTACCTCACAGTGGAATACCAATCCCAGCACAGCTTTCATTTACCTCACAGTATAACACCAATCACAGCACAGCTTTCATTTACCTCACAGTATAACACCAATCACAGCACAGCTTTCATTTACCTCACAGTATAACACTAATCACAGCACAGCTTTCATTTACCTCACAGTATAACACCAATCACAGTGCAGCTTTCATTTACCTCACAGTATAACACCAATCACAGCGCAGCTTTCATTTACCTCACAGTATAGCACCAATCACAGCACAGCTTTCATTTACCTCACAGTATAACACTAATCACAGCACAGCTTTCATTTACCTCACAGTATAACACCAATCACAGCACAGCTTTCATTTAACTCACAGTGGAACACCAATCCCATCACAGCTTTCATTTACCTCACAGTATAACACCAATCACAGCACAGCTTTCATTTACCTGACAGTATAACACCAATCACAGAGCAGCTTTCATTTACCTCACAGTATAACACCAATCACAGCACAGCTTTCATTTACTTCACAGTATAACACCAATCACAGCACAGCTCTCATTTACCTCACAGTATAACACCAATCACAGCCCAGCTTTCATTTACCTCACAGTGGAACACCAATCCCAGCACAGCTTTCATTTACCTCACAGTATAACACTAATCACAGCACAGCTTTCATTTACCTCACAGTATAACACCAATCACAGCGCAGCTTTCATTTACCTCACAGTATAACACCAATCACAGTGCAGCTTTCATTTACCTCACAGTATTAAACCAATCACAGCACAGCTTTCATTACCCTCACAGTATAACACCAATCACAGCACAGCTTTCATTTATCTAACAGTATAACACCAATCACAGCGCAGCTTTCATTTACCTCACAGTATAACACCAATCACAGCACAGCTTTCATTTACCTCACAGTATAACACCAATCACAGCGCAGCTTTCATTTACCTCAGCAGTATTACACCAATCACAGCACAGCTTTCATTTACCTCACAGTATAACACCAATCACAGCGCAGCTTTCATTTACCTCACAGTATAGCACCAATCACAGCACAGCTTTCATTTACCTCACAGTATAACACCAATCCCAGCACAGCTTTCATTTACCTCACAGTATAACACCAATCCCAGCACAGCTTTCATTTACCTCACAGTATAACACCAATCCCAGCACAGCTTTCATTTACCTCACAGTATAACACCAATCCCAGCACAGCTTTCATTTACCTCACAGTATAGCTCCAATCACAGCACAGCTTTCATTTACCTCACAGTATAACACCAATCACAGCACAGCTTTCATTTACCTCACAGTATAACACCAATCACAGCACAGCTTTCATTTACCCCAGCAGTATAACACCAATCACAGCACAGCTTTCATTTACCTCACAGTATAACACCAATCACAGCACAGCTTTCATTTACCTCACAGTATAGCACCAATCACAGCACAGCTTTCATTTACCTCACAGTATAACACCAATCACAGCGCAGCTTACATTTACCTCACAGTATAACACCAATCACAGTGCAGCTTTCATTTACCTCACAGTATAACACCAATCCCAGCACAGCTTTCATTTACCTCACAGTATAACACCAATCCCAGCACAGCTTTCATTTACCTCACAGTATAACACCAATCCCAGCACAGCTTTCATTTACCTCACAGTATAACACCAATCCCAGCACAGCTTTCATTTACCTCACAGTATAGCACCAATCACAGCACAGCTTTCATTTACCTCACAGTATAACACCAATCACAGCACAGCTTTCATTTACCTCACAGTATAACACCAATCCCAGCACAGCTTTCATTTACCTCACAGTATAGCACCAATCACAGCACAGCTTTCATTTACCTCACAGTATAACACCAATCACAGCACAGCTTTCATTTACCTCACAGTATAGCACCAATCACAGCACAGCTTTCATTTACCTCACAGTATAACACCAATCACAGCACAGCTTTCATTTACCTCACAGTATTACACCAATCACAGCACAGCTTTCATTTATCTCACAGTATAACACCAATCCCAGAACAGCTTTCATTTACCTCACAGTATAACACCAATCACAGCACAGCTTTCATTTACCTCACAGTATAACACCAATCACAGCACAGCTTTCATTTACCTCACAGTATAACACCAATCCCAGAACAGCTTTCATTTACCTCACAGTATAACACCAATCACAGCACAGCTTTCATTTACCTCACAGTATATAAGACCAATTAGAGAGTAGCTTTCATTTGCCTCATAGTATAACACCAATCACAGAGCAGCTTTCATTTACCTCACAGTATATAAGACCAATTAGAGAGTAGCTTTCATTTGCCTCATAGTATAACACCAATCACAGCACAGCTTTCACTTACCTCACAGTATAGTAATTATTATTACGAAGTTATAGTAGCAGTGTTTCTGGTGACACATCCATTATGATCCCCACACATCACACACAGCTCTACTACATGCATCTCGATTCCCACATATCACACACAGCTTGGCTCCTCCCACAGCAGTGACATCACCACAGGTCCTTTAGCCCATCGGACCTCTGTGGTGGAGGTAGGTCAGTGTGTTCTGTCAGGACTGCTGAGTTGTGTCTGACATAATAGTAGTTTAGTCGTATTCTCATTTTGTTATTTTTGTCCTCCCCTTCCAAGAGCCCCCACTGTGTTGTTCTTCTGTTGGTCAGACTCTGTGTTTTATATATGTTGTAGGGCTTTCAATGACATCGCCAGGGGCGGAGCATGAGAAGCACTCACATACTCACTGACAAGTTAGTAGTTTGATAGAGTTAAGCTTGGTTCATATTTGCACTAGAGATGCCATTGCAGACTCGGCATGGTTTTTGCGCAAAACAATGGACACCATGACAGAACCCAATATGCCCCGGGAAGTATGTGGGGTCCATCAGGCACCGTTAGGAGTCCATTCCATGACCAGATGTGAGTAGAGCCCGGGAATCAGCATGGCTTTTACTGCTTTCTACAACTTTGAGCAGAAACTGCATGCACCGCCGGCTCTCAGAGCGCTCAGAGCATTGGACTTCTTATATGCTCTATAGACATGTCGAGCCTCGAGTGGTGGAGAGTGTTAAGCAGAGTAGCAACAAAAATGCAGTTCTAAGCTCTCACTCACGCCCTGAAGGTTGTGGGTTCAATCCCTGCATGGTTCAGGTAGCCGGCTCAAGGTTGACCACTTCCATGCTGCAGTCAGCATCTGACTGTGGCATCTGCAGGGTTTAATGGCATTGAGGAGCGATTAGAGAAGTGGGGGGGGGGGGGGGGTCTTTTCACTTCTTTTCTTGGAACAAAAAAAAAAAAAGATTCTCATATGTAACAATCAGAGAGCAAATGTGCTCTCTGATTGATAAAGGAGGATTAACGAGGACAAATCTCCATGTCGCCCCTTTCCTGGGACAGATCATTCCCTGCTCGTCCTCCGCTGTAAATCCTGTATTCTCAACCCCCAATTCGAACAGCTGTAGCTCCGGTTCCATCAGTGTTACCATCATGCTTATGGTGACATTTTAAAGCCAAGATGCCAAAGCATGCCCATAGCGCCAAAAGAACCAGCGCTACAGCCGTTTGAAATAGAGCAATTCAATGCAAGTGTCCTGTACGGCCTCATGTCCACAGGGTTAAAATCCGCAGAGTTTCTCCCACACGCGGATCCGCGCCCCTTAGGGATGCATTGGACACCCGCAGGTAGTTAAATACCTGCGGATGTCATTTTTCCCGTCAGGCGCGGATCCGCGTGCGGGAAAAAAATGGACGTGCTCTATTTTAGTGCAGGTCTCCCGCAGGATTCTATTGAAGCCTATGGAAGCCGACCGGATCCGCGGAACACCCATACCATAATTAAAACTCACTTGTCCTGGACGCTGCAGGTCTCCCTTCCTTCCCGGCCGGATCTTCTTTCTTCGGCCCGGCCGATTTGCCTGGCACGCTGCCAGCGTGCTGAGCACATCCGCAGGGCCAAAGAAAGAAGATCCGGTTGCGAAGGAAGGAAGATCCGCATCGTCCGGAGCAGGTGAGTTTATTCTTATTTTTTGGCCTCATGTCCGTGGGGTAGGAGGGACCCGCTCCGGATTCTCCATGAAGAATCCGCGGCGGGCATGATTTTCCCCGTGGACATGAGGCCTAAAGTCTATCTCTGTTCGTGGTAAACTGGAGGGGGGCTAAATACCAAACCAAAAACAGCTCGATTCTTGTAATCTGGAAAGAACTTCAGATGGTGGACGCCCGGAAGCAGTCACCTTTCGCCTATATGACAGCCTTGTATACTCTGTTGAGTTTTTCGGTTGGGATAGACTTCTATGGCTGGTGGAAAATTTCCTGGAGATGTTTCTGCAAGTCATCTGCTGTTTAAAACACGGGGAGTTTCCCAACTTCTGGAGGGTCCTGTAAATGTCTTCTGCTATAATCCTATCTGTCCCCCCTTCATTCTCCGCAGCGACGCTCGAGTACAAGTTACCTTCTTGTGCTGGAATACATGGATGTACTTACTGTACTCTGCACTGCTGTAGAGATACTGGAGAAGAAGCCCAGAGCACCGGTAATGGGGGATGAGCTCTCCGCCTCTTTGGATTCGCCGGTTTCTCCGGCATCTAAGGAGGTAAATGCAGTAAACTTACTTTTTTTTTTTTTACAGTACAGAAAATATACTTAAAACTTCAGGTCGTTGAGCAGCCGATATGGGCGCACCTCCGATATACGGAGAATGAATCATTCACAGCCTGAATGATATTTTGCAATGTCATAAATTAAAGGGGGGGGGGGGGGGACGATAACCCAGCAGCATATAATCCTGTATATTACAGACCTCCGCTATTCCAGGGCAAGAAATCTACAGAGGACTGTGTAAAGGTTTGCAATCAAGAGATGGATATCATAAATGTACTTCCCAAGATCCCATAACTACAAGAGCTATACCTATGGTGTGGCACAGGAATTTGCAACATTTTGCTAAAGGACAATTTTAATCCCTGCCTCCCCCCACCCCGCCCATGCAAATAAACAAGCTTCATAAGCAGCATGTGCTGACCGATTGCACCATTACAGCCCTTACTGAAGCTAATGGCTAATCTCAGGGCTGTTCTCCCTATTGCAGTCAGTGCTGTTCCATATAGCAGTGTATCAATAAAGCCTGCTTTATACATTTCCTTGATTTTTGCATACTACTTGCTCCTGTCCTCCTGAGCTATGTTTTTTAACCCCCTGTCTGTGGCACTTGTCCCTCGGAGCTGTGTAAGGAGAAGCCATTCTGTGCTGCAGACGGCTTCTCCCCTTCACAGTTCCAATTCCCCGCTGGACTTGATGCACTACCAGGGTGTCAGTGCATCGGCTGTACAATACTACATGTCACAACATGATGCACCAGATACTGATAGTGCACCAGGTCCAGCAGGGAGCAAGCGCTGTGAAAAGGGAGAAGCTGTCTGCAGCACAGAACAGCTTCTCCATACACAAGCAGCACAGTCAGGAGATTGATAAATATAGCTCAGGGGACAGATCATGTGGGCATAGAAGCAATTAGTATGCAAACATTAATAAAAAAATATATTATACAGGACATCTGTGCTGCACTAGAGAACGTAGTTACTCTTTAAGTGCTGTTTGTTAGCACCGCACTCTCCTGTATGCAGGATTGGGCTGTCACTCTGACAGTCTAGTCCTGTACTGTGACAGGGAAGCGCAATACTCAGTTCCCTGCTGTTCATATTTGTTACCAAATGCAGAAGCTGCGGCCAAAGACATCCATGATGTCAGATACAATCTGTATCTTCTGGACCGTTACCATTATATTACTGATCTGTATATGGGGATATCACAGAACACATAATTAAAGAGAGCCTCCAGTAAGGAGCTTAAAACAGATATTTATGTCAGTATCTATAGGGTACAATTACCAGATTTAGTGTTTTCCTTACATCTTGCTCCTTGGCTGTTTTTAGCTCAACTCTTAAAATAGAGCTGTGACTATAGCTTAGCTACAGCGCATAATCTGAAGTAGTCTAGGACACACCCATTGTCAAATCATTGGTTCAGGCTGCAGCGGAAGCAGACAGGGGGTGTATCCTAGATTATTTAAAGGGCTTTAAAGAAAAGCTTTGAGGGCTGCTGCTCAGAACCCTGAAATAGGAGGCCGATTATGATGTGCCTTTCATTGTGCATGTTACTAGTCAGTCAACCGCAGGCTTCACTATGCCATGGAACAACCACTAAAGCCTGTGATTGGTTGAGCAGTGTCATGCATAATGAATGGTACGCGATAGTCAGCCTGCTTCTTCCGGGTTCCGAGCAGTGGGCATTGGGGCTCCAGTCAGACCCTTTATACAATCAATGCTTGGGAATTGACCAAAAGCCAGAATCCATACACAGACAGCTGTTCCAGGGTGTTAGCTCCTCATCAGTGTGCAGAAGGATTTTGGGTTGGCTAGTGAGAAGCCTATGACGCGAGTCGGGAAGGGTAACATCACTCCTTAATGAGAGCACATAGAAGGTGAGTGAGAAGACTTATAAGGCCATGCATGTGCCTGTGGGAAATATATGCCAATAAGGAAGATGGACTAATACCTCTGCAGTGCCACCTATTGGATGGCAGCATGCCTGCAATTCAACGTCTGGCCCTTTATACAGGTCTTTGTAACAATGATTCGGGGTAAACCATCTCTGTAATGTGAGCACTGGTTTGGATTCAAGCAGCATCATAAATCTGACAGGTTCCCTTTAACTTCAGGTTGTACAATGGAATGAATGGGAACATTGCAAAAATAATAAAACGGACACAATACAAAACCATATAAAATATTATAGAGGTCATATAAACCGGAGATGGAAGTTACTTGCCTTCTGGGGCCTCTGCACGATTCCTGAATGACAGCTCTACCGGACTTGGGACTCCCAGCGAGCTCTCAGCCTTCTCAATGGCAGAAGAGATTCCATGACCTGTGCGGAAAGATAGAAAATAACCATAGTCAAAAAGAAGATTAGATTCCCATTGAAGTTATTATGCTGCATGCACTCAGTCAGTCAACTGGAATAAACCCAATACCCCATTATGGTATCTGGACATGAGAGCGGAAAGTATCGCTCATCATTCTCTATAGGCTACAATAGAGAGCCTTGGCAAAGAGCTGCTCTCCCTCCGGTGGGCTCAGCATGATCATGTATTACAAGGTCAGTCCAGTATTAAATAGGCGTTATTATGTACTACGTTGCCCTTGCAATACGTGCAAGTGAAAGTAGTGGCTGCACGGCATACTTCTGCATGCCAGCATGTCGTGGCAGTACATATAGATAGGCACAGGTGCCTATCTGACGTCTTCACAGGTCCTTAGCGAGTGAGTTATGTATCCCTTACAAACACCCGTGGCATCTGTTACTATGGAATAGGACCTGTGATGACGTTAATGTCATGTGATCAGGGGCGGAGCATGTAACTCACTCACGCACGGACGGACAAGTGGTTGTTAATAGTTTGATGCTGCAATACATCAGTATTCCAGTATCTTGTATTTTTACCTGCAGCCTATTAATCTTTGTTACAGGCAGGGCTTCATAGACTCTGAAATACGTGACAGCCCATGGAGCCTTCACAAAGATCTGTCATGTGCACCAATCAGCTTCCTGCGATCACATCACTGGTGGGCTGATGGGCTCCCCCTCTCTAGCCAGCTGCTCAGACCATGGTTTGCATTGACCGTGCCATTCAGGCAGTTAAACAACAGCAATCAGAGCCAACTCCAACTGCAAGCGGTGCCGGCAGCTGTCGGAAACAGCAGATAGCCTTTGGATATGAAGCAAGCTTGGCTCCCAACCCCACTTCATAAAGCCCTGCAACCTATGTCAGATATATTGTATAGGTCTATAAGGGGTTACATATATCACTGTTAACAAAAATGGTGAGGCTCCATTATTGTGTCCTATCAAATCTCGCATCAGATCTCCAGACTTTTCCTGAAGAAACTGCAGTGACCGAGGGTAAGGCTCACTGCTGACTAGGGATGTCACGGGATGTCACGGTGGCACTACCAACTCCTCTCCTGAGGGACACGTGCAACCCTTTGCCAAGGTCCTGGTGGTGCCGTTACATGTATAAATCTCTGCGTGGAAACTTCAGTATATGTCACGGGTGATGCCACCGTTCCATTCACTGTGGTAAACCCCAACGATGGTGCAATAAATAGTCCACACACAGGGCTGTACTTTAAATAAAGTAAACCAGAAAACGGTGGGTGAAGTCCTTCTTTACTGTAACATCCAACATGGATAACAAAGAGTTTTGTAATAAAAACGTATGCGCTCGTGAAAAATGAAAGAAAAATAGCCAGAATTAATTGACAAATCCGATGAGAAAGAAATCAAGGCGGCACTTACTCAGGAGGAGGGGGGTGTATGGAACAAGAAGCCCCCTCCTTGAAGTGTCGACTCCTCAAAGAAAGCTCCCGATTGCGGATGAGACTGCCACAGGAGGATTAGGTCTTTTGTTTTTATTATAGGAAAATGTTGGCAACGTGTTTCGGTGTGAGAAACACCTTTCTCAAGCCAATACAATAAAGAAACATGTAAAACACTCACATTTATAGCAGAGATTTAGTGTTACTTGCGGTTCTCATGGGTGACGCCACATTCACCACATGACCCCTGTAGTGACGCGATGCGCACAGGCAACGCGATCGCGTCACTAGTAGGAACACAAGACCCCCAGGATGACACGGCACGCTGTGTATGCGTGACCGCGTCATCACCAGTATCCCATGATTATAGGATGATGCGGCGCATACAGACAGTGTGGCGGCGTCACGTGATCTAGGACGTAGTCAGTAGGAGGAACGCTACAGCGATATTCTCCTCTCTTACTCCTCGATTACGAGTAATTACCACCTTGAACAGCCTAGCTTCAGCAGGCCTTATCCCAAAGTCTTATGCATAAAAGCATAAACCTATTATAAGCAAAACTAACAACTTTCCACCATTAACCACTCCCCCCGATAGGCGGTTCCATGTAACCCCTCCCACTAAGATGGCGTCACCCATGAGAACCGAAAGTAACACTAAATCTCTGCTATAAATGTGAGTGTTTTACATGTTTCTTTATTGTATTGGCTTGAGAAAGGTGTTTCTCACACCGAAACGCGTTGCCAACATTTTCCTATAATAAAAACAAAAGACCTAATCCTCCTGTGGCAGTCTCATCCGCAATCGGGAGCTTTTCTTGAGGAGTCGACACTTCAAGGAGGGGGCTTCTTGTTCCATACACCCCCCTCCTCCTGAGTAAGTGCCGCCTTGATTTCTTTCTCATCGGATTTGACAATTAATTCTGGCTATTTTTTCTTTCATTTTTCACGAGCGCATACGTTTTTATTACAAAACTCTTTGTTTTCTTTCTCTTGGGGCTCGTTCTCATTGTGAGAACCCCCCAAACTTTCGTTGCAGCTCTCCTTTCCTGCAAAGGATTTGAAAAATACTAAGATGAATAACCTGCCTCTAATCTCTGGCGCTATCTGAGCTACGGTGTTTTCTAATCCAACATGGATAACACAACAGTTCTGGCAATGGAGGATTGGCTTTAGGACAACTTCTATTTGTGAGGAAGCAGGGAGGCAACTTGGGGCATCTTGATACGTGCAGTCCTCGTTATCTGTAGGATCACTCTCCCGGACGACTTCTCTCACTCTCTCTACCGGCCAACACTCACGGTTAAGAAGTCCATTAGCACACTCTCTCAATCCTTCAATGATGACTTCAAGACTGTAAACCAACTGGGGGTGAAACGGGGTATTCTCTATTTCCAAGTAGATGGGAGACCGCTCCGCTTCCTCCATATTGGATAGGCCTGGGTGGGACTTTCTCCTTACTTTCACACTTTCAAAGACTCAGAGACTGTCTGGCGGGAATGACTGATTGCTTGACTCTCTGGTTACCAAAACCCAATCTCAATCTCTCTCCTTGAAAATACATATATCTTCCAGGCTCATTGGATACACACAAACTGTTACATTTTCAGACATACCTATACATTAACCTCTTGCGCGCTGCAACTGTGCAATACACATAAATCACAGACAAGACAAATGCACAGTGCATCCAAACTAAAGACATGATAGACATTTAGGGACACGTATGGAGGGGCCAGATATATATATTTTGGCCACTACAAAACTCTATAGTCTCCCAGTGATAAGCGTTGGCTGCCATTGGTTTCAAGAGCCGGACCACCGTTTATCTGTTGACAGTCCAGGCTTCCAATGTAGCCATAGACTTTAAGAGCCCAAACATTAGTCATATCTGTGCAAGTCTCCCTCTTCTACAGTTTCCACCGCCTCTGCATAGACTTCTATGGGCAGCATGACTCCACCACTTCCTATAATCCGTTTTGTTATGGCTGTTACTAGGGACGGACTTCAAATGACAACAAGCAGTGAACAACAAATTCAAAGGATGGGAGACCCCTAGTGGCCAGTACTTTATAGTCGCTTCTCAGCAACGAGTGATGGGAACTTCTGCTACTGATCACATCGGCACAAGTTACTTGAAAACTTAGTGACCATCTCAGATAAAGTTCTTTCGTGCATTACATATACTCACCGACGGTAGCCACTGTGGCTGTAGCTGTGGAAATTAAGGACTTGCCCCAATTACCCCAATAGCCCCATGATGATGGAGATTTGGCTTCAGACTCCTGCATAAACATAAAGAAAAAGGATTAGAAGTTCCACAGATAGAAAGCCGCTCTGGCTCTGTAATTTAACCCCTTTGGCCCCTACATTGTAAATGTTGGTATCCGACCATATAAGTAGAGAGATACAGTATAGATCCTATAGGGTTATGCAATCAGGTTTGGGAGGCAATGATTTACAGTTGTCCAGGAACTGCTATTTCTTTGAACGTGGATAAAACTGGATGTAGAATTTATGGAGGTGACGTAGCAAAAAAGTTTTTTCCGCTAATAAGCCTCATGGTCCAGACTTCTGGGACCAGGAAATATGATAGGGGTTAAAAATATACCATGTGATATCGTGCCAGCAGGAGTCCATTGGCATCGCATGCATCTGTACGGTATGCAGTTACATATGTTGGGGCTCTACAACTAATGCAGTGTTCATAGACTTTAGACTGTTGCTTCATGGTAACACACACACCACAAAGTTTTTTAAAAGTTTGAAATAAGCTTTGGGAAAAAAAAAACAAAAAGCAGAAAAGCTGATGTGAGATTTTTTCTTGCTACGGCTGTAATGTCAGGCGGACAGCCACCTGATGTGTATGGCCGTGGGTTTACCCAGCAGTGACATCCAGCTCTCTTTCCTCACCTGCTCCGGTTTTTCACATGTCTGGCTTTCTTCCTCCTCAGTGGACAGAGATTTGGCCTCGGGACGTTTGCGAGTTATGGCCACTGGTTCTGAGACGGCATGCCCCTCCTCTGGGCTAATGCTTTTCGTTGGAGCCGTGTTCTCTTCCTGTTCCGGGATTTCGGCGGTTTCCCCGGTGCTCTCACTGCTGTCTTTTTCAGACATGATTTAATCATCTAAAATAAAGAAAAAATCCTTAAGGCCTCATGTCCACGGGCAAATTCGGATTTTAAATCTGGAGCCTTTTTCCCGCACGCGGATCCGCGCCCCATAGGGATGCATTAGACACCCGCAGGTAGTTAAATATCTGCGGATGTCATTTTTTTCTGCAGGCGCGGGTCCTGCGTGCAGGAAAAAATCCGGACATGCTCCATTTAGGTGCGGGTCTCCCTCGGGGACGGCTCCCGCAGGCTTCTATTGAAGCCTATGGAAGCCGTCCGGATCCGCAGGAGACCCGCGCCTGAATTAAACTCACCTGCTCCGGGCAATGCAGATCTTCCTTCCTTTGCGGCCGGAAACTTCTTTCTTCGGCCCGGCGGATGTGCCCGGCACATGCGCGCAGCACGCAGCCGGCGTGCTGAGCACATCCGCCGGGCCGAAGAAAAAGATCCGGCCACGAGGGAAGGAAGGAAGACACGCACGGCCCGCAGCAGGTGAGTTTATTCTTATTTTCAGCCCTCATGTCCGCGGGGCAGGAGGGACCCGCTGCGTATTCTCCATGGAGAATCCGTAGCGGGCCTGATTTTCCCCGTGGACATGGGGCCTACAGGGATTGTCCAAACTCTTGATGGCCTATCCACAGTATAAGTCATCAGTAGTAGATCAGCGGGATGCGTTGCCTGGAATCACCACCAATCAGCTGTCTGACGAACCTGTGAATTCATGTACCAAGCTGATTTCTGCAGGAAGAAACAGCTACCGGATTTAGTATAGCAGGCCATTCATTCCAATGGGAACTGGACCTGCAATACCAAGCCTGGCCACTACAGTGGGAAGGGAGCTGTCTGCTTTCTGTGGAAATCAGCTCAATGCACAGCTATGGGTGATAGGGTTAGGCGCACAGCTGATCACAGCAGAGATCCCCGGCAGCAAACCCCTGTTGTTCTACTATTGATGGCCTATTCTGAGGATTGACCATCAGTAGATTACAAGCGGACAACCGCTTTAAGAAACAAGAAACTATGTATGAATATACGAATTATTTAACGTTCACTACACAAAGGATTATAAATATAGGGCATTCTTCTTTTAAAATAACTGGTAAATGCTTCTAGAGGAGACCATACAACGGGACAAGGAATAATACAGACACAAAAAGTAAGTGAATGGAAATAAAAGTGAACCCGTTGAGATCCATGACCTCAAGCTGAAGACGCTGGGTGATGCAACGAGAGAATGACCCAAAGAACACAAATAAATCAACTAAACAATAGATGAAAAAGATGGTTTGTTTTTTGGAATGGCCAAATCAGAGTGCTGACTGTACAAGCAAGGCATCCCAGAAATATTGATGCATTGAAAACACATTTGCAGGAAGGAACGGTTCAAATTTCCTTCTTAAGGGCTTCTACCCAATAGTGTTTTTTTTTAATGCTGCGATATCTTCAATGGGACAAGTTTCTGCTTTTGCGACTTTTGTGCGATGCGATTTTAACAGCATTAAAAAACACGCTAGTGGATAAAAGCCCTAACTTTGTGCAAATCTTACTTGTAGCTACAGAAAGTGTTTAGTAGAGGCCATTGCTCTTTAAAGGGGTTCTGTCATTAAAAAAATGATCTAAACTTACCTATCCCTTCCCTGTCTGTCTCCTTATCACATCTTCTCCTGGTTGAGCTTCTCCACTGCCCCAGATCAGCTCACTGCAGGCTGGGCCCAGCTTGTTATAAGGGCTGCTTATCACAAACTCCTTCCTGCTGGGTCAGTGAAGGTCACATCCCTGTGCTGTAGCTTCACTGTCTAGGCAGGAATTGTAATCTATTTCAGAGATAGCTCAAATGAGCAATCTCCGAAGAAGATAGGCAGTCCTCCTGCTGGCCTGTGAGCTGTGACATAAGGTACATTGGCAGACTGCCAACCTAATGTACACCTCACAGGAAGGAGCAGAATCAGGCAGCTGGAGCTGAAGTGAGCCCCTGCACTGCAGGAGACAGGAGAAGATAAGGGAGGTGAAGATCTGGTAAGTAGACTGATGGGGGAGGAATAGATAAGTAGAGCATTTTTAATTTTTAGTGACAGAACCCCTTTAAGGGGAATCTACAAGTTATAAAATTGCAGGGTTCACTTACTTCTTCACCTCGCATGATGGATGTGCTCAATAAGGCCTTCTGCCTATGGATGGAGCGGGATACGCCCGCGTTTTAATGCCGCGGGAATCCCGCGAGGTAAACAAAAAAGTCCCCGCTGGCGGAAAAATGCTTGTTTACTATATTAACGGAGACCTCCCGCCGCGGAAAATAAAACACGCCGCGATTTTTTTCCCGCGGCAGAAGCCCGCATGTGAGGACTGAGCCATCAGGTTCACTAGAACCGAATAGCTGCGTTATTTCACCGCGGATTTATGCGACAGGGAACGCGGCCTAAATCCGTCCGTGGGCATTACCCCCAATAGACACGAACGATACAACCGTTTGTGTTTGTAATTAGCGAGTCACATAACAATCAGATGACATTTTACTAGTCATCAGTGCGAAAACCAGGACATTCCAAAGGGTTCACTTACTTTTCCTTGCAACTAAAACCTTGAAATTAGAAGCAAAGACTCTTTAATTCCTCACATTGCGCTGCCCACTATGTGCCCGAGGGGACGCAATCATTGCTCCTAACGTACATTTCCTGGTGATTTATACCGTTCTGCGCTAATCTTTTAGTCAGTTGCATTATGGGTAACGGAGAGATGAAGTGAGAGCAGAGTCAGTAATGTCCTCATCCATCATGTAATTAGGTCAGAAGTTCAATAGAGCGTCCACGGACGGGCGATAATTCAGTAGCGAGGGCGCGGGGGAACGGCGCCATGGTATGAAGGGCAAAAGGTTTCCTTGATGGGAGTTGGTAAAGATGTGAAACGTTTCTTCATCCGCTCCGGTCTTCACAGCGCGGCAAAGACGGACATTTACAGGCCGCGCAAAGAGCGACAAGAACGGAAAAGGATAGATCCACACGGATGTAATCGGCGCAGTAAGAATCCGATGCGGATCTGACTACTACAAGAGTCCAGGGCAGAGCCTACGATTTCTGCTGATGCAGGTTCGCATTTGGCGCAGTTTCACGTACAGATTAAAGCCATGTATGCAGAATCCGTGTCGAGAAGCGACACGCTACCTCGTGTCCTGCGATGCGGATAAACGCGCTCCATATATTGTGCAGATTCCCAACCAAACGAATAGACCGCGACTTGATGTGCATTTGACGTGGAGTCGCCAGAGCGTCAACGTGGAATTCGTATGGAACGGCGATTCGCGGTAAATTGCGATTTTGCGCGATCGCGATTTTAACATTACAAGTCCCATGGACCCCTGCAGAAAAAAAATGCTGCGAATTTCGCAGGGAAAAAAAAACGCCAGTGGGTGGGCGCCCTTAAAGGGGTATTAAGGGCTTTTACTAGTGATGACCCTCAGGATAGGGCAGTAATAATAGATTGGCAGGGGTCTGCCCATTGGGATCTCCGCTGGTTCTTCAGCCCAGCCTCAGAGCAGCAGGGCCGGACATTGTCATTGGGGGTCAGAGTTGGAAGTGTCATAAAGGCTTTGCCCCCACTGACATCAATGGCAGTGATGCCTTCTATTACACTTCTGGCTCCGACCGCCACGAGGAGTCGGAGGTTTTTAATGGCAATGATGCCTTTTTTTAACACTTCCAGCCCTAACCCCGATGACCACGTCCGGCCCCGCTGGACTAAGAGTGGGCCAGATGACCATATGGAAAGCGATTCTCCGCCCGCGGCCCGCAAATCGCAGCATGCTGTGATTTGCTGCGATTCTCCACGGTGACCCCATCTGTCAGTGCGGAGAACCGTCACCTGCCTCCTGCTCCCCGGCGGGGGCTCACGCAGCGGGATATTGCCAAGCCCGTGGACAGACAGCCTTAGGCCTCCTACCCACGGACGGAACAGGATACACCCATGACAAAAAAGTCCCTGCTGGCGATCGCAGAAAAACGCGCTTTTTACTGCATTTTTCCAGGGTCTCCATTAATATTTCCACGGTCTCCAGAATCCCGCATCCGAGGACGGAGTCATTAGGTTCAATAGGATCCAATAGCTGCATTATTCCGCTGGCATAAATCCGGCGGTGGCCATTAGCCCTTATGCGTTGTGAGATGCGCAATCTGGCCGGCATTCTTTTGAATGGAGTCATCGCACACATTTCCTTTCCCGCACCGCCATATAGTTTCGCATTCCTCGGAACGCATCAGGCATTGTTTTCAATGGGACAGAAAAACACACATTACACGGTGTGCGGCGAGGAGCGCTGCCTCCCATAAGTCATGGGAGACGTTTGTGACAGAAATCTGCGGGTAAATCGCATGTTGGCGAGGTCGGGGCGCGATATCGGGCTCACCCGTGTGAGGGTAACCAAACGTGTGGAATATATATATATATATATATATATATATATATATATATATATATATATATACACACACACAGCCGTCCCCAACATATTCTGTATACGGAGGGGGCTCTAGAGCCAAGCTTGCTCCACACATGGCGGATATCGGTTTTCACTGACAGCGAACAGAGAGAACTCTGATAACGGCTGTTAACCCTTTAAGCTCCACTGCCAGTTCTGACAGCGGCATTTATATTCCCCAATCGATCAGGATATAAATGTCCCAAACTGCCCCGCTCTGATAAGATGGCGAGGGTGCCACCCGGGTGTCATGGCGGCTTCCAAAGGCGGTCTGTGTATGCCTGCAGCACCTCTTTAATGGGAAGCCTCTTAAGACACGGACTAATGCAATACCAATTATGCCCTCTAGGGGGATTACTCCCTATGGGACTGAATTTTTAAAAAAAAAAATTTTTTATTTCTATAATAAATTTAAAAAAATAATAATTTTTCTACAGTCGTCGCATCGAAGAAAAAAAAGTAAAATCAGCATTGCTGCATCCGTAAATGTCCGGCTTATTAAAATATTCCATTATTAGTCCTGCTGGCTGACGCGACTCAAACCTAAACACAACGGCAGATTTGCGCTTCTTTGCTCAGTCCATCTGCGGGCCTTCAGAAGACCCTGGCTGCCATGGCAACCCGTTCAGGACCCCCGAACGCCGATCTGGGCGTTTACATGTCGCTGGCAGGACAGCTCGTAGCATGCTGATCGTCGGGGCGGTCACAGCTTTTGGAAGGACCCAAATATAGCGAACAGGGTCCATATGGCGGCACTTAAATCTGACCGTTCCGGACTTTTCGCTGTTCGGTTCCAGGTGCAGAAGTTCATGCGCCCTTAGATGGCGAGCGCCCGCCCTGTGCAGTCCTAACCCGTACTGGCCAGAGCTATACGAAATTGGTCAGTCCGCAGAAGGCCACGCCCCTCACTTTGAACCCCGCCCACTTTAAAGATTTTATTTTATTTTTTCCCCCCCCCAAGAACTGCACAAATACAGTTTACATCATAATGCGTAATTTTTTACAACATGGCGCAAATCAGTTAATAGACCCGCTTAAGGTTTACGCCCCCGCGCAGGTGGATGTGGGCGGAGCCTCGGAGTGACGGGCGGCTAGGAAACAATTATTGGAGTTTTCCATAAGTAAATACGGTAAAAAATAATTATAAAAACGCTAAAATGTAAATAACCAAATGTGATGACGACATAACCCCGAGCCGCCGTACATCCCAGCTCTACACCGCCCGCGGCAGGCAAAGCATACTGAGGCCTGTTCCCCCCCTCTGCAGGCCGCCAGCAGCGGTAGAACATCAACCCCCAGCCTGCCCTGCCCCCTCAGGCTGAGCCTTGTAGTCCCGGGCGGAGGTGATGACGTTATTACCTGCAGGAGATGCGCGGCGGTCCCTGTGACGTCACAGCGCCCAGCTCCCGCCACGTCACTGACAGCTCCGGTCACCTGACCTCAGGCCGAGACCCGGAAGTGATGTGTCAGCAGGAAGCGAGCACTTCCGGGTCGGCAGCTGCTGGGCGGAGGAGCGGCCTGCGGATGTGGCTGCTAGATAAACGGGCAGTAAGGAGAGGTGAGAGCTTCGTGCGCTTATATACTGAGCCGCTATACAGGCTTGTACGAGTCTGGGGAGGAAGGCGCTGTTTATACCACTACTATGGGGCTCTTACTCACTCAGCTATGCCGGGCGAGGGCTTTTACCCACTGGGTGCGCATTAGCTTTGCAAGTGCTCTTATCTGCTGAGCTGCCTCAGTGCAGGTGCTCTTACCTAGCTGCACAGTGGCACTGTAAGTCCCCAGGTGCACTTACTTACTGAACCGCTTTGGGTAGACAGCTTTAGGGAGTTGCTTAGTGTTGTTATCCACCTAGCCACTTACTAGAGGTGCTCTTACCTAGCTGTATGATGTAATACGTTATCAGACCCACTGTAATGCATTACAACTGCGCTTAGCCACCGAGCCACTTAGTACAGGTGCTCTTACCTAGCTGCACAGTGGCATTACAAGTGCAATGCGGCACAGGGAAGCCTTTACAGGTGCACTTACCTACTGAACTGCTCTGTGTAGAGCGTCTCAGTGTTCTTAGCCACTAAGTTCAGGTGCTCTTAATTACATAGTGTTATCAAGCTAGTTGGGGTTGTTACAGTTGCTTTTATCCACTGAGCCACTTACTGCGGGCGCTTTTACGTAGTTGAACAATGCTATAATATGTTATCAATCCTGCTGCAGTGCATCACAGGTGCTCTTACCCACTCAGCTACCTTCTACAGCTGTTGTTGCGTAGCTATACAGTTTTATTATGTTATCCAACCTGCTCGGTGTCATTACAGGTGCTCCTATCCACTAAGCCACGTATAATACAGTGCATTTAAATAACAGCACTCTTAAGTTACCAATCCCACGCTGTCACTCAGTGTCATTACAGGTGCTCTTATCCACCCAGCCATTTAGTATATGTACTCTTGCCTAGCTGTATGGTGTTATTACAAGTTATCCAACCCACTCAGCTGCTAAGTGTCATTATAGGTGCTCTTATCCACTAAGCCACTTAGTATGTGTGTGTTTTTTTTTTTTACCTAGCTGTTCAGTATTATTGTAAGTTACTGGACCCACTCAATGTCCTTTCAGGTGCTCTTATCCACCCAGCCATATAGGATGGGTGCTATTACCTAGCTGCATGTTCTTATTACAAGTTATCCTACGTGGTCAGCTGCTCACTGTCATTACAGGTGCTCTTACCTGGTTAACAGCTTTGTCCAGGGGCTCTTACAACGTGTCATTAAATATGCCCTTCCCCACTCGGCTGCACAAAGTTCGGGAGCCTCCTACCTGTGCGGCTGGTGGGAGCAGGGGCTCTTGCATCATAAGCAGCTATCATACATTACAATTGCATGTGCTCTTACCTTCTTAGCCGCTCGGGCCACAACGATAATACACCTAAAGTTGTCCAGTGTCACCAGTGATATCATGAGCCGCTCCGCTTCTTAGTGAAGGTGTTCGTTCCCACTTACCTTATCCTGCACGCTCATCTGCTGAAAAGAATCTCATAGCTGCAAAGAGCGGGGGCTCTTATCCACTGAGCCAATCCATGTAGGTGAAAGACTAAATTCAGATGCTGAATATAAAGAGGGCTTACATGCCCCAACTCCTCATTGTAGAGTCTATAAGTTTTCACTTATTTTTACTTTTTCGTTGTCTCCTAAGAGGACTTGGGTATTGCAGTGTAGGGTATCTCTGATTGTATTAACAGGCAGAAATACACGGCAGCCCAGAGGGTCTTCAGCAGAGAAATCTTGTCCACATGGCTGGCTAACCCCGGGATTAGCGGCCGCAAGCGGATTTGCCGCGGCAAAAGTCCGGACTGAAGTTCCGCGGCAAATTTGGCCCGTGTGATCTAAGCCTTAGAATTATAGCAGCAGCTAAAAGGCTAATAACCAGGATCAGTGTGAACGCTCATCATAGCCATGGTAGCCAGGGGTCAGAGGTCAAAGACAGCCAACAGCGGCCGTGTATGGAGAGCACTCGGCTCACCATCCCACTTCATACAAACCCCGTACACCCAGGAGATACGTATATGTCCTGGGTTGTGAAGGGGTTAAGCTATTAGTCTTAAGGCAGCGCTGGTCGTCCTTAGTTGGAGGTAAAAGTCCGCTGACTGATCATGTTTGCGGTAATAAAGTTCATTATCGATTAGTGCACAAGATGTCTACAAGAAGAGGTCGGTGCTGTACTCTGCCCGCCGTCACAAACTCCCATCTACATACACAGCGCAGTGCCTGGGATGGTAATGCAGGCACGGCTCTCATTGCATTCTATACCTGCAGTACCAACCTCGGCCACTGAACTGTGTACGGAGCTGTCATCTTCCGGTGAGATTAGGCATTTCAGCAGTTTGCAGCCTGCTGGGATCTGGGAGGATGGGGTTTTGCTTCTATGGAACTTGTTTTGCGTTGTGTACGCTGCTCGTCTGGTATTTTGCCCCCGGTTACAGATGATTAACCAGTCTTGTGTACTTCTCTTATAGACAGGATCACGGCTACGAGAAGATGGTGGAGAAGGACACGTTTCAGCGTCCATGATAGATCGGCTTAACCCTCTGCTGTCTGGACCTCTTGCCGCGGACTGTATTGCTGTATTTTTAGGATCCGATGGAAAGGTCTTTTTCTTGTGTCTCTTCCCTGCCCCTCTTCCTCCTGGCAGGAGCGCTTTCCAGTGCCCAAATCTTACCAAACATCACTCACCCGCTCAGCCTCCACAATGCTTCTATACACGCCCAACTGCAGATCTCTGCCAACTCGCCCGCACACCGGGACCAGATCGCCAAAGAGGGAAGCAGTACAGTCATAGAGTGCAACCTTAATGCCAGCCAGAATGGGGACGTGGTGTGGTTCAATTCCAAGGGGCATCCAGTGGGAGAGGTGGAAGGAGGTAAGTTGGCCCTGTCAAGGCATATTCAACTCAATGGGGGGGAATCCTAAAGACCTGCCATGTTACGCTGGTCTCTGTCAGTCCCATAAAGATGAATGGAGTGGCAGTGCGCATGCATGGCGTTCGCTTCATTCACTCAGTGTAATCGAAAATACTGTTCTCCTGATCGTTTGCGACCCCCAGCACTGATAAGATGCTATGGTGGGACAACCTTTTTATAGGAACCCTTTGATCTTGGACAAGTCAAGATGCTGGCAACGCGTTTGACTACCTGCTGCACACTGCGTCGCCAGTTTTGGGTAGTCTAAAACACAACACCCTGCTCTGATTGGGCAGTACTGGTCAACGGGAGCAGTGTATAGTGTTTTAGACTGGCAATGCAAGGTGTGCACCAGGTAGTCAATACGGCTAAGTTGGTTTGTCTGGGACCAGAGGGTAACTTAAAAGGAGTATCCCCATCTCGGCAAGTGGATACATTTCTGAAGGGTGGAGGTCCCCAACCAATTCCGAAATTTCACCCCAGCATGTCTCCATGTCTGGCAGCAGTAGCAGCGCTTGAATGCCTCTGCTCCATTCACTTCAATGGGACCTCTGGAGATCGCAGAGTTCAAGAGTTTTGTAAACCTGACAACCCCTTTAATCCAGGTGGTTTTCCCCTTTAAAAGGATTGTGTTAAGTAAGCAGCCCCTGTTTAGGGCATATGAACGTTATACAGCAAGGTCCCCCACCCGGGACCTTCCTGAGCGACCGCTGTCCCGGTATTATACAATGGGTATTTATGTGACTGTCCTGTAGTACTACATTTCCCCTTCAGCGTTGACTGCAGGGAAACGTATGGTTGGCCATTGCCTTCCCCAATCAGGGCTGCTGGAAGTAGGAACCCGGGGGATCAGCAGTTCACCCTGAGCCCAACTTTCTGAAAGGGCTTATTCATGTTGGCACACCCCTTTTTAGGTTACTTCCCACTACCGTTGTTCGGCTCCGTCCACAGAGCCAAACACCAGAAAAAGGAAGATCCCGATGCAGCATACGCCGGACCTGGACATCTTATTCACTTGCGTCGCTGACTATTTTAGGGCTTGAACCCTTTTACTTCATGACATTCTGTTTGTTTTACAGGAGGAAGATGGCTGATCTCCTCCAGCGGAGCCCTGAATATCACCAGTGTAACCTTCGCCGACCGAGGGAGGTACACATGTATGTGTCCAGTAGGCAACACCACCTCGTATTATACTGTTACCCTCCGTGTGACTTTTACCTCTGGAGATATGGGCATTTATTACATGATCGTCTGCTTGGTGACCTTCACCATCACCCTCATTATGAACATCACCCGGCTCTGCATGATGAGCAGCCACCTTCGGAAGACCGAGAAAGCCATCAACGAGTTCTTCCGTACAGAAGGAGCCGAGAAGCTTCAAAAAGCCTTTGAGATCGCCAAACGGATCCCAATTATCACCTCGGCTAAAACCTTGGAGCTGGCCAAGGTGACGCAGTTCAAAACCATGGAGTTCGCTCGTTACATAGAAGAGCTGGCCAGAAGTATTCCTCTGCCTCCGCTCATCTTCAACTGCAGAGCTTTCATGGAGGAAATGTTCGAGGCCGTACGGTTGGATGACCCCGACCAGGTCGAGAAAGATCACGTTGGTGGAATCTACACCATCAGTCCTCCAGGAATCAACCGTAGCAGATCTCCTGCTGGCGACTCTGAAGACAGCTCCATCCAAGGGCAGGAGATAGCCGTCAACGTGTCTGTCCACCCTCAGTGCGAGACGCAGAGCATTACCACTAACCATTCTCAGGAGTCGGCATGCTTGGAGGAGGTTATTACGGTCGTGGATGAGGGCCCAGCCCTCGAAGCCACCGCGTGAGCTCCACGGGGAACCCTAAAACTCGTTACCGATAGTGTCAATTTTACAGTCCACCTCATTCTCCCAAGTTATTATGGAGCTGTGCCAAGCCACGTCGTTACGGACTTCATTATAGTAGGGTATCCCTACTGGTAGCATCTAGTTTTTACTGTCTTAAAGGGGTTGTGCCATGAAAAGGAGTCATCCTCTATCCACGAGGTGGGTCATAACTATCGGATCAATTGGGGTCCTGATCAATAGGGCCGGGGTCTTGAGTCTCCAGGAATGAATGTTGCGTTGGTCATCCTAGCACATTTCCATTCCCTTCATTTCAGTGGGACTGCTTGAGGTCCCAGTAAAACACATTGAGTGGTAGTGTCTATGTGTGACCAATGCACCATTCACTCGGGGACTATTGGGACCCCCATTCTCGTGTTTGGTGGGGATCCCAGCTGTCAGACTCCCACTGATCAGATAGCTATCCCCTAGCCTGTGGATATAATATAACGTCTTCTCGTGGGACGACCCCTTTAACTCTCTTTTGAACTATCAGGGTTTGGTTGTCATGTAATGTTAAAGGGGTTGTATGGGATTCAAGAAAAAGAAGCTGCTTTCTTCTGAAATGGCTCCACACTTGATCATAGGTTGTGTCTGGTATTGCAGCTCAGCATCATTCAAGTGAACAGGACGATTGGCGCAGTTTTTGGATGAAGGCAGCCATGTTTTTTTCTAATATTCTATTAGTGAATGGTCTGCTTATATCCTATCGCAGTTTTGATGACTCCTTTTTCCCTTCAGTTCTTCTTTGTGCAATATATATATATATATCAGACGTTGTGGTCACATGGATATGGTATAAAGCAAAACGCCACTTCCAACCGTTCACACATGGCGGAAATGGTACGGATTTTACACATTTCGAAAATCCACACCATTGGCGCGGATCCGCAGCTAATTTCACCCTTTTTAAAAGAAGGGGTTAAACCTGCTGCGAATCTGCATGGACATCCAGCGGCGCGCATTTTGGTGCAGATTTTCTGTGCAATTTCTGCTGCGCTCGAACGTGCCCTTAAATGTACAGCGATTTTTAAATTCCTTTTTCTAATGCATTATTTACTGGTTTTGAGTTGCATCTCATCTCCGTACAGGACCAAAGCTGCTGGCAGGATTCTGCCAGTTTCCGACTAACCCCTTAGCGCCCCAGCCTGTTTATATATGTCTTAGGTGTACGGGGTTTGTATGGTTCAGGATCAGCATCTGAGCCCTCTCTGTACACGTTTAGCAGACACCCAGCCACAACTACTGCGATCCGCATTCACACTGATCGCATGTTGTTAAGCATTTAAACGCCCTGGTTGGCATTTGGAGATCCCAAATATCCCCTTCGTAATGAGATTGCAAGGTGTCATGGCAGTCGGGGGCTTCTAAAGGCCCCCAGAGGCGGCCATGTATTTCTGTCTATTAAGACGTGCCTGTGGCCCTCCTTAATAGAATGCCTACAGAAATACCATATACCGCAATACTGAAGAATAGTTTTCACACACTTCTATCAGGCCGTCTTCAGTTCCCGAAGCAGCCGGAACTGAGTGAACATAGCCGAGGGGGCACAGCACTTGGGTGAGCACTGCAGCCCCCTCCTAGCGATCAGCGGGGGTATCAGCAGTGGGACCCACACTGATCAATACTTTTGACAGGTCTCTATGACATTGACAGAGAAGAAAGAGTTATGATTCTTTGAAAGCGATGACTTCATAGGTGAGGGACAGGCTGTTAGCTCATTATAATAAGCAAGCCCCCCTTTCTATCAGCACCAATGGCACTAAAGCCCAATTATAGGCAAAGATTGTCGCTCAAAGCTCGTTAAAACGATGGCTGCCATCCTAAGGAAACTTTACTTACCGGGTGAGATTTGGCCGAGTGCTGATTGACAATACCGGTAGCACATCCCCCTTTCGGCACAGAGTGATGTACCGGCGAGCAGCGGTCTGGCGCAAAATATAGAATCAGCCGATGGACGAGTGTTTGCTGATTCATCAGCTGCTCACCAGCGGGTGATGACTGGGCATACGAACGTCCGAGCAAACAGTCCTGATGGCCCAGGGAGCTTGGCATCTTCTGTTAACTCCTTATCTGCCATGGCTTAGTTCCGAGGCACCCTTCTTGTGTTGTCGTTCTACTTGTCACATCTCGGCAGCAGAATAAGACTGGTAAATGTGACATTAGCTCCAGCACCGCGCGGCGTCTGTAGTGTTCGCAGCACAGTTGGAGACGCAGATGAGAATCCACGGTGCCTGCTGTTTCCTTTGATGTTACAGAAGTAATTTTTGCAGCTGGTTAAGCTTGTCTCGTCTCGGCTCCGTCGTAGCTGCAGAACAGTCCCGGAACGGGGCACAATTACATCTCCGCTGCAGAAGTAGATGATCTTCTACATGCTCTGTCCACGCCTCCACCAAGGGTCATTTACCCCCCTTCTCCGGAGCGCAAAACAATCCTTCGTGTACTCAATAAAGGCCATAAGGATACATAGTTCTTCCCCTGGTGTCTATATAGTGCCGGCATATTCTGCAGTGTTGTACAAAAAGTTGCAGCAGTCCCCATCTATAACGGGATCACAAGCTAATCCCAAACACACACTGGGGCCAGGAAGACGCCTTTAACTTATTAGTACGTTATGGTAAAGTACACGGTCCTAACGGCGGAATGGAAAAAGTCAAAGGATAAGTCTATCTTCAGACGGGACGGTCGAGGTACGGTTAAAACCTTCATCAAAAACGCCACCTGAAAAACCGCAGGCCACAACTTGATGCAGGTTAACTGCACCTCAACTTCCAGGCTGTCATCTATGGACCATATGGGTTCCGAATCCTCATAAAAGTACTTTGAGGACGTTCTTTCTTATACAGGTGCTATAGAATATATCCCAGGAGAAGCAGGACAACCAGCACTCTCATAATCAAAATGTAGCTTTTATTCCATCTTCTAAAAGGCAACATAATGGGAGCAGAAGATAAAAAACAGGAACGCCTACATGTTTCAAGCCATATAAACCTGGTTCTTAGTCGTAGTAAAGCTCCAAAATGTTTTTCGGGATCGGTCAGCAGTAGGACCCGCCGCTCGGGATCCCCAGCGATGAGCCTGGCGCACTGTCAGTGCAGTGGGCCGGCTGTGCGTCATAGAGGATGGCAGCGGTAGTGCTTAATGGAAGCTGAAGCAGCTATAACGCTTCCAGTACTTCTACTTGGAAGACAAGCACGGAAGTGTAATAACTGCTTCAGCTCCTATTGACTTCAATGGGAGTGAAGCCAACTAGGGCACTTCCGCTAACATCACCTATGATGCACATCTGGCCCGCTTCACTGCCAGCGGGTTGGGCAATCAGCTCATCGCTGGGGATCCCCAGCAGTAGGAAGTCAGTGGAAGTGGCCAAGCTGGCTAGACTCCCATTGAAACCAATGGGAGCTGAAGCAGCTGTTATCCCTCTGCGCCCATAGGGGTGCATAAATGCGCCTGCGCTTGTGTGAAATTGGCTTAAGGCTGCATTCACATGCATCTGATTTGATGCAGATTTTATCTATCGGGAAAAAACATAGCAGATTTCCCTTCTTCACTTAAAGGGATATGAAGTCTGCCGTGGAACCACTTCAAAGACTTACCAAATGGCGTCAATTTTTCCACCCTGGGAAGTCCGTAACAAATCTGTGAACACACCCTAAGGCTGGATTCACACTGGCAAGCGCGATATTAGGCCAAGTAACTCTGCCCAATAACTCTTCCCCAGGTACATTTCTCACTCCGATGTAAGGCGGTTTTCATTCAAGAATGCCTCACATGGCTTCTGTGAAATCGGGAGCCTCAGGTGTGTTTTACACGCGTCAGATGATCGCCATAGTGTTCTCCTGGTCAGTGAGGGTCCCAGCAGTCGGACCCCCACCGCTCACATAATTATACAGTGGATAGCGGGTAACGTTCTCTTACCTGAATACCCCTTTTTAGTATATTAACGATTCTACATTGTCACATCTCTTCATTCTGGCGCCCCCTGCAGTTTAGTCTTAGAATTGCACCTTGAGGCTATAGTCTCTGCAGCACTTTTTCCTTTAATAATCGCTGTTTTATTACTAGTACGTTTTGTTTTCTGGCGTTATGAAGGATCTGTTTTTCCAGTATTACAGCGTCTCCTATTTTTTATGTTCATGTGAATTCTTCATTTTTTTTTAGGTCCGACAATCCTGAATTACTTCATTCCTGTCTAATCATGTATTATCTCTTGTAAATTCCTTGTGTTTTGGTTGTTTCTTATAAGAAATGTTTGAAGTGATTAAAAAAAAATTAAAACATGATAGTTGATCTTTCTTTAGGCGCTGCAGATTTGTGAACGGGAGTCTATTGCAAGTCCGTTAACGTGGTGGGGTGGGGGTGGGGCCTTCAATCAGAATGTCTTTAGACGCCAGACAATGGATTGGAAAGGGTTAAATACTCTTGACTTGTCATGGCAATATCAAAAGTGTTGATCAGTTGGGATCCAAGTGCTGAGATACCTGCTGATCGCTGAAGTAAAGAGGCAGCTCTGTGCCCCTTCAACTGCTTGTCAGCTCCTCTTGGCAGCTGCAGATGGGCGCATAGATTCTATAGACATTTATGCGCCCGTCTTCAGCTGCAAAGAGGAGCTAAAAGATAGCTGAAGGGGCACAGTGCTTTGGGTGAGTGCTGCAGCCCCATCATTTGAGTGATCAGCGGGGGGGTCACAGCACCCAGGCTCTGCTGGTCAAAAGTTTTTAAAGTCCAGTTACTCTTTAAAGCAACCCTCCAGTCCTGGACAAACAAAGATGGCGGCACGACTCTGGCTACACTGTGCACTAGTCTGCAGCCGTGGTCTAAACTACATGCTGCTCATGTAAGCAGTAGGGGCCAATCGAAGCAGGTGTAGTGTCTTAGACTATTGATATATACTAATGTACGGTGTGGATCACGTAGTCAGAGAAGTGGTGCGGCCATCTTTATTTGTCCAGGACAACTTTTAACCCTTTCCAATCCAATTTGTATCCTGTTTTTTCCTAGGGGGCTTACTCTTTTTCTGCCATTATACAATGGCGCTATCTGCTGGCTAAAGCCAGTACTGCATGAGGTGACACGTTGGATAGGCTCCGACAGCAGAGAGGCTGGCAATATACAGTAAGAGAACCCTGACGGATGTCCTCCAACATAGGAGCTGTACAGCCTTAAATCATAATGTCTTCAGACGTCAGACAGTGGATTGGAAAGGGTTAATATTCTATTAGAAATCCCATAAAACCTGGGAAATGATTTTGTATTAACTACTCCCATATAGACCCATATTCACATGATAGGGGATAACTTGCTGATCAGTGGGGGTCTCAAGGCCGAGACCCCCACGGTCCCCAGAATGGGCATCCTGTTTACACCATCCTCCTTACTGCGACCCCCACATTAAGGAAGGGACTGGAGCACCAATCACACATCCTTGGCCAGCGCTCCATTCATTCTGATGTCAGTGCCGCAGGGAGAGGCGACCCCCACAGTGACAGGCAGAGGGGGACACGTGTATTCTGTCCTCAAGGTAAGTGGGTGTCTTAGTGGTGAGACCCCCACCGATCAGCAAGTCACCCCCTATCCTTCTGGTACAACTCCTTTAAACGTTTGGTCTCACCAAACCAACCTCTGTCCATATCCTGTTTTAGGGCATATTGACCCCCTAGAGGGGGTCCTCTGCTTCGGACCCACCGATGGTCTGTCAGGCTGAAGCCATCCTTGTATTCCATGGACTACCATTCACCTGAATACTCTAGGTGACATTTAATATTTGGTAGCTTAGAAAGAAGTATGACCGGATCAGACTGCACAAGAATTATCGCCTGTAGACATGGATCCACAGCTCGGTGTCAGAAGTGTAGTCACAAAACAGTAGATTTTTTTTTTTTTTTTTTTTAAACAAGGCTATTTACAAAGTTGCTTAATTTTTATTTTGGATACATTGGTGCAGTAAAAAGTGGCTGCAACGTTGGACCTTTAAACGTATTTGTATCATCAGATGGGATACACCGCAATGATCACCTGCCCATCATGGATCTGACTCCCAGCACCTACATTAAAGGGGTTGTCCTACTTTTTTCTGTTTTCAGACGCCTCTGTACATTGCACAGTGGCTCAGGCTGGTACTGCAGGAGTTCCATTCACTTCACTAGTACTCAGCCTGCAGTACCAGCCCAGGCCACTGTGCAGTGTACAGAGCTGTTTGAAAGCGGCTAGAAGTTGGACAACCTTTTTAAGGCTAAAGTCGCGCTAGCGTACTCTCAGTCTATCTGCCGTCCACATAAAAAACGGAATAGAGTCTGGCAGCACATAATCACAAAACAGGCTTTTTTTTTAACATGGATCACAAGAAAAAAAACTCAACATGCGTTGCTCTAAAGTTATTGGCGGATGAAATTTGCCCATTCTAGTCAATGGAAATATGAAAAAAAAGGACATGCAGAAAAAATGAATTCTGGCCTGTTTTTTTCGTTTTGTCTCTTATTTTTGCGTATGTGAAAAATGGATAGGATACTGAAGTGAAAAAAACCCAGAAGGAGAACTACACGGGTAGGAAAAATCCAACATTTTTTACAGGTGCAACACAGATGTTTTTTTTCTTACACTTGTGGACCACTACCCTTATCGCTCTTCTGCCTCATAGAGGGAGCTCTAATAGGACATATGGACGGGTTGTCTTTATGAGACTGCCCCTTTAAGTAGACAGCTGTGCAAGTCACTTTCAGTAGAGTATTTAAATAAGAAGGATGGAACAATTCCTCTGCAGCGCCACCTATTGGATGGCAGCATTCCTGCAAGTCAATGGTCAACTCTTAATACAGGTCTTCATAACAATGATTGGGAATTGGAAACCAAGCCAGAATCCATACACAGACAGCTGTTTCGGGGTGTTTGCCCCTCATCGGTGTGTAGTAGGATTCTGGATGGGCTAGTGGGAAGCCTGTGACGGGAGTTGGGAGGGGTATTGTCAGTCCTTAACGAGAGCACCTAGAAGGTGTGTAAGGAGGCTTATAAGGAGAAACGATACCCTTCCTGACGCAGTAGAGTATTGTAACACGTCCGTAATAGGATCCGTAAAGCAGATGACATCGCAGCCTATGTCATCAGTGCTTCATCGGTATTTGCCTTCATATTTTATGTCATTTTCTACACAGCAAATACTGGCCAATAGAAAATAATACCAATACGGAGGGAAAAAATGGGAAAAATAGGTCATGTGTTTAAAAAATTTGTGAAAAATATGGCCGTGTGAAGTAATATATAGTTTTAGGTTAGATTCACAAAACATAGACTAAACATGGAGGTAAAATACGCTTGTCTGAGAATGCCTCATCTAGTAAAGAAATAGAAACCTGAGCAGCGGCCATGAATATCCGCTTCCTGCGGGCATCGCACGTCTGGGACAGAATGCAATCCAGAATCTGGGATTTCTGCTTTATGCCTCCTGCAGCTTGTTAACCCCATAGTGACAGACCAAGTGATTGTCATCGTCGCATTGCAAGAGCCATAACTTGTTGACACGGCTGTATGTGGCAAGTTGTATTTTTGTTATAGCGCCATCTGGGGTAGATATAATGTGGGGTTTTGTGGTTTTCTTCTTCCGGCATTCACTCGAGAAAAAATAACACGATAACTTTATGTGGATCCGCATGATTACTGTGATGACAATTTATGTAGATTTTTTTGGGGGGGTTTTTTACTACTTTGGTACAATATAAACACAGTTTTAAAGAGAAACAATTGAATCGCGGCATTCTAAGATGGATTGCATTGTTAGAGTTCTGGCAGCAGAGTTCTGTGAGGGTTTGTTTTCTGCAAGTAGAGTTAGGCTGGGTTCACACGGGGCGGATTTGCTGCGGATTGCCGTTGCATATCCGCACTGCGGCAAAACCGCTGCGCTTGCAGTGCAATGCAGCACAAATGTGATTTGCCAAAAAGTTGTTCTCACAGGACGGATTTTTTCCGCACAGCCGCAGTGCGGAAATGCAACTGCGGCGCGGTTTTAAAAGAAGCAGCATGTCCATTCTTCTGTCTTTTACGCAGCGCTTTTTTGTCCATAGACCTCTATGGACGCAGCTAAATCCGCACCAAAATACGCGGCAAAATGTAAAAAAGCGCTGCAGAAAAAAACGCTTGTGGATTTTTCCGCAAGAAAATCCGCAAGCGCAAATTAATCTTTGAAGCGGGTTTGCCACAGAAGCATTTCTTCTGCGGCAAAACCACAACGGAAAAACCGCGGCAAATCTGCCTTGTGTGAACCCAGCCTTATGGTTTTTATTGATACCATTTTAGGGTACATGTGACTCTTGGACTTTTGACCTTGGCTAGAGGATAACTTTTAGGGCTTATTCAGACGACCGTATATTGGCCAGGTATTCACGCCGATATACGGCGTCTCTCTCTGCAGGGGGAGGAGGCTGGAAGAGCCGGGAGCAGGAACTGAGCTCCGGCCCCCTCTCCGTCTCCTCTCCGCCCCTCGGCACTATTTGCAATGATGAGGCGGGGCAGGACGGAGCTAAACTCTGGGACTTAGCTCCGCCCCATCTTGCCCCCTCCCATTGCAAATAGTGTCGAGGGGCGGAGAGGGGGCGGGAGCTCAGTGCACTGCTCCTGGCTCTTCCAGGCTCCCCCCCTGCAGAGAGGGGCAGCATATATCGGCTGGGTGTGAATACCTGGCTGATATACGGTCGTCTGAATAAGCCCTTAGGGTACGCTCACATGTAGCATAATTCATGCGGATTTTACGCAGGAAATCTGCACCAGACCTCGCCACTTCAATTGAAAAGGTGAAATCAGCTGCGGATCTGTGTCAAAAACGCACCAAATGATGCAGATTTGCCCCAAAATCCAAGTTCAAAATACTCGGCAGATTTTCGTGCAGAGTTTAAAGACAACCTGTTACCAGGTAAGTCACTGGTGATAGCTGCTAAACTCTGCAACCGCAGCCCCGCTGACTCGATCTTTGCCCAAATGGGTGCTTCTTGAATTTGTCTCTTAATGTATCAAATGGCTGGTGTGAATGCGTGATGTCGATCTGGATTAACACTTTTCACACTGACACCATCGGGATCCGAATCTAAGAAGAACCCGGCTTGGTGAACGGAGGCATAAAAAACCAGGATTCGAGTCGGCAGGGCCGCGGCTGCAGACCCATGTAACCAATCACAGGTCCTTCTAAAATCTGACATAACCCTTTTAACTCCTACATGGGCTCCCAGTGGAGCTTACAATCTAATTTTCCGGGAGCTGTGATGTAGCGGTTGCAGTCACGCTCGCGCCCCCCATTACCCGCAGGAACTCGCTCTTCTTGTGCGCATCTCAGAATTGCATTGGGGAGTTCTTACAACGTCCTTATCGATAAACCAACCTCATAAGTACAGTAAACTCATGCATTCTACTGCAGTGTCACAATTTTCCACTTCTACCACTAGAGAGCGCTATTACAATGGTAATATATTATGCTAAATCTTAATAACACAAGTCGATTAACAGTCTATATGAACAGCTTGGCCGTCAACAAAATCTGCTTGTTTTCGTAGATTAGAGCAGAAAATGTGTTTTCTAGGCACTTGTTTTCTGGTAAGAGTGAAGACATTTAGGCAAATGTATTAATGACATTCCTTAATGGGCAAGAAGCCGCTAGTCTTAGAGGGCTGCAAATTTTTGTATGATTAGCTCCCCAAAAAATGGAGCTTTCACGTCCGACTTCTAGTTAATGAGGTGATCTACGTTCAGTGAAGTCCCAGGTGCCTACGTCAGACATATCCATAGGCCCCCCCCACTGGTCCATCGGGCTCTTATACCTTTCTGCTGTAGAAAATAGTGCATTCATGCACAAAATGTGGTTTCCGGGTGACGTGGTGCCCCCTTCTGTATGATATCCAACAGACATGTCCACGGATAGAACACACATGCCTGCTACTATCTACAGGATGACTCCAGATACCAGCGTAGCGCTCGCTCTTCACACTTGTTGCCTGCTGCCGCCACAAGGGGAATTCACTTACCCTATATTTATGCAACTTCTATTGAAGTCATTGGCAGCAATGTACCGAGCATCCTAAAGGACATCATACGGCATCTAGTCTGGCAAAGAGCCGCTGCAAACAGTAGTTCTTGCTCCGGAGGACTTGGCGTGACCATCTGAATGGGTGCTATGCAATATTACATTTTCGGGCAAGTAACAGCTGATACCTGTGGCCCAACAGCAGTGGCCTTTCCATAGTAGTAAGCCGGGGTCTAACACTCGGATATGCCATCACTTGGGACCCTTTTACATGGGCCGATAAATTGTTCGCATTCCTGCATCTAGGGGGAATCTAAATGATATAGTTGAATGTAGATGCATGCCCTGACTGAGCGACGAATTCGTTTGCTTCTCATTCGTCGGTCATGCAGAAAACTAGATGACGGATCGGCCCATGTAGACAGCCAGGTGATCACTTGTGAACTGCCTGCTTACTGTGAATGGAGGCGGGTGGGCCAGAACGATCCCCAGCCATTCGCTGAGCGATACTCGTTCCCGTGTAAAAGGACAAGAACGACCACCACTAGTAGGACCTGTGGGGCATCCGAGCCCAATATGCCATCCCGTGTAGAAGGGCCTTTAGGCTTTTTTCACATTGCATTCTTCCTTTCAGTGCTGGTTCCATCTTGGCTGGTGATCTTCTATGTAGAAAACCGCATGGGGACAGAACCATAGGGTTTACCCTATAAGACTCAGACCTCTTTGCTCTTCGTTTTATGTGGTTTGCGTCTCTGTCAGTCTTTTAAGCTGGACAGTGAGGCTCTGAAGATGACACTTTACTATCCAGTTAAAGTGACTGACAGTGACAGATACCATGTGGAATGGAGACCAAAGAGATCCAGCTTCCCATTCCTATGTTCTTTCTGGATAAAAGATAGAAACTGGAGATGGAACCTGCACTGGAAAGATAAACCCAATGTGCAAAGAGCCGTACTGACTGGTGGAGGTTAGACCACCTTGCCCACCATGATTTTCAGAATGAAGGTGCTCCAGTGTGGGTTATCAGCATCCCCTGTGCCACAACATGACTGGATACCTGGTGTGCAGGTAACTACAACACAATTCCCTGCTCAGCGGGTCACTAGTCGCACTTCAGTGCCGCAAATAACCCAACGGGGCTTTACTGCAGTTCATTGTGATCAGTGGGTATACTAGAGATTGGACTCCCCTGATCTTGAGTAGAAGGGCTTGGCTTTCTCTAGCTTTCACTGAACTGAATGAAACGGGGTTACACATGCATAACTTCCATTGATGTGTGGACATTTTCAGGATTGTGGGGGTCTCAACAACAGTCGGACCCACGTCGATCACCTTACATCTTGGTGCAACCTTCTTAAGACCGGCGGAGTCCAATCCCTGGCATATCCACTGATCACATGGAACTAAAGCCCCCTTGGATTATGTCCTGCAGAGGAGTGTGACCGGTCATCCGCTCTGTAGGGAATCGTGTTGCAGTTACCTGCACACCAGGTAGCATGGAGTGTTTTGTGACTGATTGCATGTGATCATCTTTTGGGACCCCCATTCTCATTATTGGTGCGGATCCCAGTGGTCAGACTCCCCAATAACCATAAAGTTATCCGCTATATTGTGGACAGGGGATAACTTCATAACTTGGCACAAATCCTATGATGTCATTGCGTATCCTAAGGATAAACCATAACATAAGAAAGAACACAAGTAGATTTAGGTCCTTTCGGTGCATTGGGTGACAATAGAATGCCATCGGCGACGGTCAGAGGCTGCGGTTTCGGCATCATTCCATGAAACATCGACAGTGCGCAAATCCACTATAAATGCATGTCGCCAGGTGATATTCAGCCTTCCTTGCCGACACTTTCCATTTTTTTGGATGACCTAGCAATTCTTCCCAGTCTGGTCTCAGGGAGACGTAGATTGTGTCCAGCAAAATGGAGTCGGTGTTTGATAACTCGGGAGTAGAGCGGCTGCATACCAGAGCGGCCATAAGTTTCTTCAATTATAATCAAATTATGGTAAGTGACCTTGAGCAGGCGGTGAAGGCATCAAGTCAACGATTGATATGTGTGCTTGCTTTCTATGTTTCAGATCCCTATAGTGCAGTTGGTATCATGATAGTGTTCTGAATTCGTATCTTTGGTTGTAATGGGAGTGAAGTAGTAGCCCCTATAAGGCATAGATGTTGGAAACTTGCCCCCGCCTTCTCGATACAACACTAGACATCATGTTCGGCATTCCCGTCATTGGTGATTGCACTACCCAAGGAAGCAGAATGGTCAGCCTCTTGCAACCGCTGTTGTTGGTTGACTATAATTACATAATCTGTATATTCTCTCAGTTAATCCATAAACCAACCATTATCACTTAGGCTGCTTGTCCACGAGCATTGCGGTATCCTGCGGCGGATCTCCACCGCGGGAGCCGCTGCCCGGGAGCAGGAGCCGGCAAAGAGGCTGACCGGCGGAGATCCATCTGACAGATAGGCTGACCGCGGAGAATAGCAGCATGCTGCGATTTGCCCGACGCGAGCGGAGAATCGCAATGATTCTCTGCTCGTGGACCGGGGGGAAGCACTCTCCATAGCAACGCTATGGAGAGGCTTCACTGCGTCCCCCGCAGCCAGATTATCGTCGCGGGGAACGCAATGAAAACCAGCCCGTGGACAGGCAGCCTTAACCCTTTCAATCCAATTTTGGATTCAGGGTTTCCTAGGGGGCTTTCTCTTTCTGCCATTATACAATGGTGCCATCTGCTGGCTAGAGCCAGTACTGCCGTATGTGACATACTGGAGAGGCCCCGACAACAGAGCGGCCAGTAATCTACAGTAAGAATACCCTGCTGGACGTCTTCCGACATTGGAGCTATACAGCCTTCAATAGGAATGTCTTTAGACATCAGACAGTGGATTGGAAAGGTTTAACCCCTTCCCGCTCCAGGACGTACCGGTATGTCCTGGGAGCCTGGTACTTCCCGCAACAGGACGTACCGATACGTCCTGGGGATAGCGCGGGATCACATATGATCCCGCGCTATCCCGCAGCGGGAGCCGGCTGTCAGTCACAGCCGGCGTCCCGCTGCAACAGCGGGGGGGGGGGGGGGGGGGCAGGGAAAGAGTTCACAGAGGGATCGCGCTCCCTCTGTGTCTCCGGCCGGCTATCGCGATGTCATCGTGAGAGCCCGGTCTGTCACCATGGCAACAGGACGCCAGACACTGGCGTCCTGTATTGCCTGTGCCTATAAACGCTGTACAAGCGATAAGGCATGGCAGAGCAGTAGCTCTGCCATGCCTTATGACAGCGATCATAGGCATAGTGCTGCAAGTCCCTCAGAGGGACTCGAATAGTGTAAAAAAAAGAAAAGAAAAACGTGAAAAAAAACCCCCTTTTTTATGCTAATATTAGAAAAAGCATAAAAAAAGGGGGGTTTTTTTCACGTTTTTCTTTTCTTTTTTTTACACTATTCGAGTGAAAACCCCACATATTGGGTATTGACGCGTCCGTAACGACGTGTACAAAAAGTTGAACACGCTTTTTATTTTGTACGACAAAAAGCGTTAAAAAAAACGCTAAAAAACAGAGGCAAAATGCTAATTTTTAGCATTTTGCCTCACAAAAAATGCAATAAAAGTGATCAAAAAAGCCGTACATTCCCCAAAATAGTACCAATAAAAACTACAGCTCGTCTCACCAAAAATAAGCCCTTATAGAGCTCTGTACATAGAAAAATAAAAAAGTTACAGGACTTTGAATGCAGCTATAGAGAAAAAAAAAATTTCCAAAAAAAAGGGGGTTTTATTGCAAAAAAGTGTAAAAACCTAAAAAAATATAACAATTTTGGTATAGTTGTTACCGTACCGGCCCGCAGAAAAAATTTAGTGTGTCCTTTATGCTGCATGATTAACGCTGTAAAAAAAAGAAAAAGAAATCTATGGCAGAATTGATGCGTTTTCTCTCCCTGTTATCATAAAAAAAAAATTAAAAAAATTTTACGATATTGTCTATGTACCCAAAAGTGGCACCGATAAAAACTACAGATCGCCACGCAAAAAACAAGCCCTTATACGGCCGCGTCCACGGAAAAATAAAAAAGTTATGGCTTTTGAAAAATGGAGATGGAAAAATACCAAAAAATCGCTTGGTCCTCAACGCCAAAATAGGCCGTGTCATTAAGGGGTTAATGTTTCAGAGCTGATGTTATTTGTTGGAATTTGGGGAGCGATGGTACGATAAGAGCTATACCATCCACAAAGTCCAAGTCAGTAGGCAAACTGTTGCAGTGTGTTACATCCTACAACGCCAACTATATTCAGCCTGATACAGCCTTGTCGGTCACCTATGCCAACATTAAAGAAATCCGTCCGAATGCAGCAACTAGAGTTTGAAGTACTGTCCGAAAAAGATATTAATGAGCTTGTTGGTTATTCCATAGGATTTGATGATCAGTAAAGCTCACACATAGCTTCTGCTAGAAGTCAACGCTCTGTTCAATGATGGTCCGAAATGTGCATATCTGTTGAGACATGACCGCCCTACTTGCTCTTCATGTAACTTCTCATCAGCCGCTCTTGAATGTCATTGCAAGAGGACATTACAGAATACCTTGCCTGGGACAGATGGAAGGGTGATGCCACACCAATTAGTACGGTTTGAAAGGAGAATACCCCTTTAAACATGGATTTAGGACGGGTTACCACACTTGTGGCTAAAACTACTCTTGAAGGGTAAATGTCTGACATTCATCCCCGTAGGGTTTTTCCGCTTCAGCGTCTAATGCTCACTATGTATTACATTACGCACAGCTCAATGTAGAGTGAAATTGCCTAACCAGGTGTAGTGTATGTGGATATAGCGAGCCGCTAGCTCGCCTCCTCCTAATAGAACGGCTCCTGAGATCGTTTGGATAATTTATTAGATGTCTCCCTCAATCTCATTTTAAGGAACTCATCATCGCTAACATTTCCACCAGCTGAAGTGAACTGGCTCCGGGGACTTGATCTCTTGATTGCTTCTGGATGATAGTTGTAAAAAAAGGTAATAATTTATTATGATCTGTCGGCTTAGTGAATAGACAGAACTCCTCTCTGTAGGGAAATGACTCTTACAGGAGTTGCTGGATTGTTGTATAATGGTCTGTGAACAGAAATTCAAAGACAACATTGACGTTCTTGTATCAGGTCCGTGAATGGGGTAGAAAACTTACATCGACAGATTGGAGTCTCTTAGATGTAGACCTCCACGTTCTTAAGGCAACCATACACTTCAGATGGACGTCGGACAAGCTTGCCAATTTTGACAGGACCGGTCGACCATCCAGCCTTAGAGTCCTGAAATTGAATGACAAGACTGCCTTATTCTGTAGCCATATGTAAGTGTCAGATTTGTTGCCTCGGAAAGTTGGGTGATGGCTCTTGAGTCGTAAAAGTAGGCGTATTATTTATCAACCAGCTTCTCCAGAAACACAGAACTAAGAAATTACTAAACCGGGCGATTCATGTAAAAATGGAACCAAAATGCTAATATCCGAATCATCCGCCATGAATGACAGCCATGTTCCTGTTATACTACTGGAGCACATCCCAAAAACCCAGCAATACACAGGGGATACAATGAATGGCTATTTTTTTAAAGGGACCACCATCTAGTAATGTGTTGGACCTCCTTTGGCCTTTAGAAACGTAACAATTCCCCACAACGTAGATTACACCGGCTGTTAAAATTGTTCTGCAGGAATATCTGCCCCTGTGGACAGGAAGCTAATTGTAGTTGCCCTAAACTAGATGGAGAGGCTGATAGGTTCCAAACACCTGACAGGAAGGGGTCATCGATTCATGCTGCTTGCACCAAATTCTGACCTCTCACTGCTCAGTTATCCAATTTTGGTGCTGTTTTGACAACTGGAGTCTTCCTGTTTCTCTTAGACAACAATGGCGCTGGAGATGGTCATCTGCTGCTATAGCCCATCCGTGCTAAGGAACAATGACTTGTGCATTTGGACACATTAGAGAACCAGTGTTGTGTTTGACTGTAATTTGCTTGACTTTGCACCACAGGTGAAACACAGGTATGGGCCAGGACACCTGAGCAAGTTCCTTGGGTGAACTGAAGTACATGGACAATGGTAGTCATTTGTCCACCTCTGGTCGGAACTTTGGGGAAGACAAGATTGCCTTAAATGCTCTCCTGTGGCACACAGAAATTAATACAAGCGACCGCATGATAATGCTGAAGAACTTTGTAGCTTTTGGACGAATAACCTAATGCAGCCATCGGTGATCCTCCTCACCGAACAATGGTTTGGTTGTAGGTTTTAAGCCAGTAGATAGTCTCTAGGGTATATTCGCACCAGTGATCTTCATGAGCAAGTTCTGTTCGATTGCGATATGGACAGAAATCAAATTTTACTATTAGAATCGCAGGCAAATTTTTTTTCCATGCGTGTTAATCTGATGAAGCACATGCGTTTTTATCGCAAAATGCCCACACACTTATGAGAATCGCATGGGAGAGATATCCTCTGATCTACATAGCACTTGCCCGTGTGATTAAACCCTCAGGGCCACATCACACTGGCGATTTTTGCTTTCCGTTTCATTGATCCGTCGTGAAAAATGCAAAACTGAAAGAAAACGTTTCCGTTGTCAAGCTCATAGAAATGCATTGAAAGTGGAGATCTTCCGTTTCAATCCGTTTCTGTATTTTCTGTCTTGATTCCCATTCCGCTTTTTACACTGGATCCATTTTTTTCTTACATTGTAGTCAGTGGGAGGTGGATAAAAACAGAAAGAAATTTGCTTTCACCAGTTTTTCATTTTTGTTCTTACTTGTTTTTTTTTTTTCTGACCATGGCCAGAGAGCAGGAGAGAATGACAACCGAAACCAAAACAAATCCGTTCTTAGCGCTGGAAACCGTAAGTGTAATCGATCTTTGCCTTCCGTTTATCTCCATTTCACTTCTGTTTTGTAGATTTCTGCTTCAAGTAAAACTGGATCAGTTGAAAAAATGCTAGTGTGAACTTACCCTTACGGGTGCGCTCTTAACACAGGGAGCCTACCTCAGCTCCACCAACAGCAGGCGATGTTCCGAATGTGATCTGTAGCTTGTAGCACACAGTAACAGGGGCCTACTTGTTACCACGTTTCCCCGAAAATAAGACAGTGTCTTATATTAATTTTTGTTCAAAAAGGTTTAACTTTTTTACATGTATAGCTGCCTGGACATGATTTAAATTGACTTTTTTAATTAACTGTTAGTAGGGCTTAATTTTGGAGTAGGGCTTATATTTCAAGCATCCTCAAAAGGCCTGAAAAATCATTTTGCATCCTCAAAAATTCTGGAAAATCATGCTGTGTCTTATTTTCAGGGTATGTCTTATTTTCAGGGAAACAGGGTACTTTGGGTCCTTCTTTGAGTTTGCTGCTACACACAACAGACCACACCTATCTCACTGCTCATGAAATCTTCCACCAGTGTCACAAACCCAAAAATACCAATTTTTAAGTGACAGGAAAGGTACCAAATAATTCTCTTTTTACGCCAGTTGATTAGAATGACTCTTGACATCCTCCTCTGACCCCTATTGTTGAAAGAAATGTTTACATCCACAAGACTCTTTCACTGGATGCTTTTTCTCAATTTCTCAATCACTCATTCTCTTTATACTCTCCACACCGCTACATTGGAAAACCACACAAGATTGGCAGTGTACGAAATCCTGGCTGATGTAGAACCGATGACCCGGCCTCGTTGGAAGTCACTCAGGTCGCTAGATTTTCTCATCTCATGTGGGTTCACACTGAAATTGATCTACGGAAAATTGGTCATTTTTATTTTATGCTGCACTCCGGGGTCACGGATGTGATCTCCATACAGGAAACGCCCATCGTAAAAGGGCCCGAAGTCTTTAATAAAGAGAACAGTAGTTGTAACTGTTGATCAAACAAACTATTGTGTTCCTGGATTCCACCAATGAATATGAACATTGAGCTCAGGAGAACAAGCATTTTAGTTTTTGAGGGATAAGCGTTTGTCAGATATTTAGTGCTGCTTATCCTCAGGGAAAGTAAAAGATTGGGCAATTCCAAACCAACCAGTATAACTGTTGTCTTCCATGGGCGTATAGCCCAATGGAAGACATCAGTAGGTCGTGTCATAATAGTCTGGTTGTTGTAGGTCTTGCTGCTGTCTCTGCTCTCCATGAATACTAAGAATGAGCTTGTGTACCACACAACATTAAAGGGTTTGTCTCAACAAGATGACTTCTGTTCATACGTATTGACATCATGTAGCAGATTCCTCTTAGACTCCTCTCTATGACCCAGAATGTAGAGCCACTGCATACAAGCGGCACATACACTGACCAACTCAAGCCGCCTGAACCTTTTAGGAAAATTGGCAGCCAATGCACCAAAATGAGCGGTTTGCTCAGGAGCTGCAACCATGTGCAGCCAATCTGCAGTAAAATGACAGTAAAAAAAGTGCCGTATGGGGAGGCTGTGCAGCGACTGATAACCAGGCCTACAGCGGGGTACAAGATGGCAGCGGTTCACGGTGGCTCTACCGTTTCTTTTCCCAAAAGCTGAGGTATAGCCCAGCTTAGTCATTAGCACAGGAGATAAGATTTTAGCAGACTTGATTACCACCTATCAATCCTAGATTGTCGTGACGCCAGTGTCTCTAGATAAGCAATAAGGTACTTGCGATGAATTAATGAATCCACAAACAAAAGTGGTTTTCAAAACAGAGGACAAGTGATTTCCTTTTACTCACGATCCAGCTTTGATTTTCTAACACAGGCAAATTACTTCTACTTCTCAACATGAAGTTACATGCTTCTGAACAGATTTTTGAGCTCTACCTTTCTGGACACACTTGACAACAGAAAGTTATTTTTTCCGAAAGCACACACATCCTTAGTAGAGATGAGCGAGTATACTCGCTAAAGGCAATTGCTCGAGCGAGCATTGCCTTTAACGAGTACCTGCCCGCTCGAGACGAAAGGTTCGGGTGCCGGCGCGGGGGAGCGGTGAGTAGCGGCTGTCAGCGGGAGGGAGCAGGGGGAAGAGAGGGAGAAAGAGATCTCCTCTCTGTTCCGCCCCGCTCTCCCCCGCAGCTCCCAGCCAGCCGCCGGCACCCGAACCTTTTGTCTCGAGTGGGCAGGTACTCGCTAAAGGCAATGCTCGCTCGAGCAATTGCCTTTAGCGAGTATACTCGCTCATCTCTAATCCTTAGTCATCGTTATCTGAAGGACATTTTCTTGTGCTACACGCACTTTCAAATCACTCTTACTTTAGCTGTTAACTGTAACGGGCTTCTGCGCTTCCCCTCTAGATGCAGTACAGCAGGGGCGCATGCGACTCTTGCACTCCCACACCAACTCTTGGGCAGCATCTCCTGTGCTTACATCCCCGGTGGAGACAAGCCTTCGAGCAGCAGAGACATGACCACATCTTAGCCCCGGCAGGAGCATCAGCCCGTCTCTCCTGCGTGAACCTCCTTCTCCGACCACCAACTACTTTCCTCTCTTTCATCATTTTAGACAGTTTATTTTACTTTTGTGACATTAACTTTCTTCTACTGCAGTTTTTATTTAGCGCCATACTTTGTGCTGCCCATAGATGGCACCCTGTATGCACTGAAGGTATTGGATGGGTAATGTGATAAATTTATCTGGGGCAGTATATTTCAATCAGAGCAGCCGCCTGCACAGAGCCATTCCGCTGTACATATTTTAGAAGCTTACCCTGCCCTGTGGTATTTTAAAAAGGGATTTTTCTCAGTGACCTGTGATTTTAACAAGCTTTTTTATGATGTCACCTGTTATTCCTAATCTATTAATCTTCCGCAAAGACCTTTGCAAGCTGGCAGCCTCCAAGATAAAATAGGACAGTGATTTTATTTAATTTTTTTGGCACTTTCATAACCCACATATTCATCATTTCATGTGCCTGGATTTTTTCACTAATAACCGAGGTTCTAAAAGCGGAAAGTTGCCAACAGATTTCTAAATTCCAAGGGCGCACATACTTATTCTGTGACCTAAAAAAAAAAGGACATAGTGGCTAAAAATTATTAAAAGGACAAATCTAATGAGAAGTAAAAATTCAGGGTCATCGGAATCTGACCATGTTCCTCTACTCGGTTTTAGTTAATAGACGGCAGCGGCCACCATTCTGGTTTCATCTATTAGCCGGGTTGTTGAAAGGCTTGTGAAAGCATCTATCACTCTGGAAGACCAGGCACATCCGTGCATAACATGGACAAGCTGTTGGTTTTAATAGACAACATGTAATGCTTCGTTTCTCCTCTGGAGGTGCTGCAGGGAAATTGCTACATTACAAGTGATCATTGAGGGTCCCAAAGTGTGAGCCACCGTGCAATCAGCTTAGTGTCAGGGAACCCTTGTAACTAAAAATGGATTGTTCAAAGTGGAAAACCCCTTTAAATGCCTTCAAGCTGGTTTCAACCTCTTATCTCTTCAGGCTTTTCAATGACATGATCCATAGAAGGAATATAAGACCCTACACAAAACTGGATCACCACTGATATAGGATAAATGCTGCATAGATTCAAAGTGACCCTCGAGTTTCGGGATACAATTCTGTTCTGGGACTGGAGGGTGGAGGGGGAATATTATCTGCAATTGATCTTTGTTTATGTCCCTCTAGTTCCACTCCTGTTTTGGGCAGCCAAGATGGCTGCCACCCCTTTTTAGACTACCTAATAACCCATAGTGTGTTGGTAGTGTTATAGAATCCTTTTCTTGCAATGAAAGATGGCTGTCTAGGCAATTTGTAAAAAAAAAGTAAGTGAATCCTTTTGGAGTTCTCTTAATTTCTGTATTGATTACTAATAAAATGTGGCATGATTGTTATCGAAGTCACAGTTACAGACAAACACAATGTAACTAATAACACACAAACTATTCATGTATTTTATGAATCATCCACAGTGTAGAGAGAAAAAGTAAGTGAACCTATGTGATAATGACTTCTTCAAGGGCTAATTGGCATAAGGTGGTTCAGTTAAGGAGATGAGATTGAAAATATGGGTTTCAGTGGTGCTTTGCCCATTAAATAATGGCACACAAAACCTGGTTACTGACAAATCTGTTCTTCTATGGTTAGTACAAACCATGGCTCAATGCAAAAGACTTTCAGGCTTCAGAAGACTTGTTAAAGAGACATAAGAAGCTAGAAAAGGCTACAAAAGCATTGCTAAAGACCTGTGTGTACATCAGTCCATGGTTAAATCAATTGTCTACAACTGGAGAAAATTCAAGAATGGTCAATGGAAGGATTACTGGTCAATGGAAGGATTACTGGTCAATGGAAGGATTACTGCTACTGTCCAACTAAAAAAAAACATGTTGCCCATTTCAAGTTTGCCCGAAACCACCTGGATGTTCCACAATACTTCTGGAAAATGTTCTGTGGACAGATGAGACAAAAGTGGAACATGTTAGAACAAATGCACAATGCTATGCTTAGAGAAAAAATAACACTTCACATCAACACCAAAACCTCATCCAACTATGAAGCTTGGTTTGGAGCCTCAAGGCGTGGATGTCTTGTAATCAATGAGGGCACAATAATAATCTTTATTTGTATAGCGCCAACTATTCCGCAGCGCTTTACAAAGTGCGGGAAAGCTAGGTCACAATATACAGTAATAAACCAATGTGCATCTTGAACTATGGGGGTAAGGGCCCTGCTCACAAGAACGTACAGACTGTAAGGAGGTTTACACTTAGGGTAGTATACACATATACATAAAGCTGTGTGAATGGATCACCAGCCGATTTTGTGAATAAATAGGTAAGAGGTGGAATGGGGTTGGTGGGAAATAAAGTGGGAAGAAGGAGGGCAGATTTTCAAGGAGTGGCATAGAAGCGGGGTAGATGGAGTAAAGTTTAGATTTTGGAATATGGAAGGCCTTCCTAAAAACATGTGTTTTTAGTGCACACTTAAAGCTGTGAGCATTGGGGATTAACATGTTTGTCAGGGAACTGTTGCAGCTCAAGAAAAATCATGAAGGCATGAATGGGAGATTTGGATAAGAGAGGAATTTAGTTTAAGGTCCTTAGTAGAGCGGAGAGCGCAGGTAGAATAGTAGACAGAGATGAGGGAGTAGATATACAGCGGTGCAACACTGTGGAGAGCCTTATGGATGAAAGTGATGGGTTTAAATTATATTTTATATTTGAAGAGCAGCCAATGCAGTGACTGGCACAAAGCATAGACATTAGTGTAGTAACTGGTACAGGGTGGAGGCATTGGTGCAGTGACTGGCACAGGGTGGAGGCATTGGTGTAGTAACTGGCACAGGGCAGAAGCATCAGTACAGTGACTGGCACAGGGTGGAGACATTGGTGTAGTATCTGGCACAGGCTGGTGGCATCAGTGTGGTTACTGGGACAGACTGGAGGCATCAGTGTAGTAAATAGCACAGGGTGGAGGCATCGGTGTAGTGACTGGCACAGGGTGGAGGCATCAGTGTAGCACCTGGACAAGAATGTAATCCTGGCTGCTGCCTTCCGGATGGATTGGAGAGCGGAGAATTTAGTGAGAGAAAGCCTGATCAGTAGCAAGTTGCAGTAATCAAGGGCAACAGTGAGAGTTTTTATGTCTCCACAGAAAAGGGTGAATTTAGGAGATGTTTTTGAGGTGCAGGTGACGTGAGCGAGCAAGTGACTCATTATGGGGAGTGAAGGAAAGGTCGTAATCAAATACGACCCCAAAACAGCGGCATGCTGCCAAGGAGTTATGGTGGTATCACAGACTGAGATGAAGATATCAGGTTTAGGTTGGTTGGGAGATGGTGGAAACACAAGAACAGTTTTTGAGAGAATCAGTTTTAGATCAAGAGACGACATAGTGTTAGAAACAGTAGACAGACAATCACTGGCGTTTTGTGTAATGTCACGGGAATAAGTATATTCGGTATCGTCAGCATAAAGATGATGTTGAAACCCAAATCTACTAGTTTTCCAATAGTTTGTAGATAGAAAAGAGGAGAGGAACAAGGAACGAATCCTGAGGAACCCCAACAGCCAGGCAAAGAGGAGAAGCGGTAGAGTAGACGTATGAGACACTGAACAAGGGGTCAGAGAGGTAGGAGGAAAACCATGAGAGCTCAGTAGTCGTAAGGCTGATAGAGTAGAATTTGGTGATCTACAGTATCGACTGCCACAGAGAAATCCAGGAGGATTGGTAGAGAGTAGTCGCCATTCGATTTAATTGACAGAAGATCAGTTGACACTTTAATTAGAGCAGTTTCTGTAGACTGTAGCGTGCGGAAACCGGACTGTAAGGGGTGAAGGAGAGAGTTATCTGAGAGATAGCTTATTAGACAAGAGTAAACCAGACGTTCCTGGAATCTGGAGATGAAGGGGAGATTAGAGATGGGTCGATAGTTGGCAGCAGAAGTCGAGTTAAGAGATGGTTTTTTTAGTAATGGGGATATGACAGCGTGTTTAAAGGAGGAGGGAAAGACGCGAGAAGAGAGAAAGAGGTTGAATATTGTTGCCAGGTGACTGATCGCATCCGGGGAGAAACACTTATGGAAGTGAGAGGGAGCAGTGTTACTAATGCAGGTAGTAAAGTGTACAGAAGAGAGGAGCCTGGAGACTTCTTCTGTTGTTGGGTCAAATGCTGAAAGTGAACTAGAGGAGGTGCAGGAGAGAAGGGGATCAAAGCTAATTGGGGACTGGAAAGTTACTTCCGGACGGATGTTGTCAATTTTCTCTTTGAAATAAGCCACCAGATCTTTAGCACTGAGATCCATTTTAGAGCTGAGAAGGGAGTGAGAAGTGTCCGAGTCTTTTTAGGTTATTGGATAGTGAGGAGATGAGAGAGAGATAAAGTAGGCTTGTTAGGCCTGGTGAAGGGCAAAGTTGTATGTCCTGAGTATGAATTCGTAGTGGAGGAAACCGCAACGCTGAAGGAAACGTGTTTAAGGCGTGAGCCAGGGTCGCCATGGTCAGCATTGTGAGGGGTGAAGCATGGGGGCACAATGAATTCTAAGGTACATTAAAACATGCTAAGGCCAGCCGCCCATGACCTCAAGCTGAAGAGAGGCTGGGTGATTCAACAAGACAATGACCCAAAGAACACAAGTCAGTCAACTAAAGAATGGTTGAAACAGAAGACAACTTGTGTTTCAGAATGGCCAAATCAGAATCCTGACTTTAATGCTGTCGAGATGCTGTGGCATAACCTGAAGAGAGCTGTGTATGTAAGGCATCCCATAGATAGACAGAGATACAGATGAACAGCACTCTTGAAATTGCTGTTAGCTAAATGCTTGTTCAGCCTGCAACTATATTCCCTGATTCCGCCATAAATACACTCACCGATCGGCTGAGCTTGCATGTTTGCTGTATGGGGAGAATGGGATAAAGCACTGCTAGTTATCTGATCTAAGAAGGGGAATAAAGGATGAGACATTTTGGATTTTAACAACTTCGGGGGGGGGGGGGGGGTAATATAGTTGTCTCATACACATTTAATTGTTGGCATACCTCCATTGAAATAGTGTTTGGGCAGTTTAAATGTATTCTATGATGCTAGGAAAAAGGTGTTGCATCCTAACCGGACATGCGGCATACACAAATAAAAGAATAAGCACGACTGCGCGTAACACAACCAATAAGCACAACCGTGCAATGTAAATACAAAAAGAAACTAAGGGAAAACCTTTCCCCGAAAACCCCAACCCCGGGAGAGAACCCTTTGTAATTGGCAGGCCGACCGCTCTGATAAGTACGAGCCCACACTCATGTCTAGGCCACTAACAAATCCCTACCAGGAAGCCATGAACACACAAGGAACAGTGCACGGTAATAAACTGCAGTACTTAACTAGTGCAGTAGTCTGTAGCAAAAGAATGGAGCTCAAGAGCCTGGAAGTGCTCCTCACCAGCAATCCAGGAGCAAACTGAAATTGACCAGCACTGAGGTCAATACAAGAACAGATTATATAGGGCAGAGACAGGTGAGGACTAACATCACTCACCCGACACCACGCCCCTCAGCCCCAGGAAAGGCAGAGACACTGCTAAACCCTGGTCCGACCTGAAAGCAAGGTGAATATCTTAGAACAGCTGTAACAAAAGGTCTATTATTTCCCCAGAAACAGCACCACCATCAACCATGGGCTGTGTCTGGTATTGCAGGTCAGCCCCAGTCACTTGAATAGGGCTGAGCTGCAGTAAAACACTTCTGTGGCATTCTAGTAACTTTGTCACGAGTGGCTTCTCCCTATAGGATCCCTCTTTAGTAAGCCACAGCTGTCCAGTGGTAACTGGCTTGAGAGCTATTATGTGCCAGGGTTTCCTACTTTGTGACCAAGGTCTCTTCATGGTCCAGCAATAAGGACAGTTGTGCTGCCCTTATCTATATAGAAATGATAAGAGAGTCAATGACTACACATGGCAGAATATATTACATTTCATTATTGGCCTTGAACCCCTGACTATTGAGATGAAAGCAGCAACGGTTACTGAGCTGCTATTATTCTGCAATCCAGGATTGTCGCAAATGTAATAATACAATATATAAACAGCATATACATCTTAAGAGTAGAGTGCAGGGAAGTGCATTCATCTGTATTTAACATCATTATTCCAGACTTATTAAGAGTGTTTACAGTCTGCCGCGTTGAATAGCGATGTGACGTGTTTTCGGCTCTGCAACACACCCATGTATACAGAACATGGGTAGCCATTGAGATAAGCATCACTCCAACAGGATGGAAGAGCAAACAGTGAACAAAGCGGTCAGGTTATGTATTTAGAGTACTTGTATGATAATGACTGTAGTGTCCTATTGTCTGGCTTTAAAGAATACAGGTACTGGAGATAATTGTCTTGTATTTACCCATTTGCATTCTAGAGTTGTCTTTTCTCCAGCTGCCACCATAATAAGTCTTGCAGTGGGACTGGAAAGGATGCCAAGACGCACATTCACAACGTATACCTTTTCCTTGATTCCTTTAAACTACATCCTGATCCTGTTTGACCATCATTACCCGACCACCGAATCGTCCAACTAGCTTCTCATCTCTTCAGTGGCACAGTATACCCAATTTTGCCTAATCCTTGGGTTCATTTGACTATGCTCATGTACTGCATACCCGAACCTGCCTGACCTCTGTTGCCAACAACTGAACTACGACTTGGAAAATCCTAACCTTCCATCCGATCTTCCCCAATACGTTTCAGGCAACTTTACCTGTTTCAATTGCCCAAAGCAACTGCACTTCCAACTACTTCTATTGTGTCTGGTTCCACTCCGGTTAAACCACTAGGGGCAAGTACCTTCACCATAAGCGAAAACATAGGAAATGGCGGTGCTATAGGTGAGTTGTGCCATCCGGTTGGTTGTTTCCTTGGATATCTCAGAGACTACACAATGAGAAAAGACAGGTAAAACAAGCAGGGGGTGAAATGACAGCACTGCATTTAGTGGCGAGATACTCAACGGGTGGTGGAGCGCTTGCTTGCTCTTGAACCATATAATACTATCCAAAATTCAATGCCCAAGTCATCCAAGTAAAATTAGCAAGTGTCAGCGAGTGGATGTGGATCCATTTTGCCACACAGTGATTTGACTTTGGACTAAATATGAAGGTAGCAACAGGGGTACGCTGTTTTACACCCCTTCAGCCCACCAATGGGATTTGGTCTTTGTTATAAGGTCCCCAGGCTGTTAATCAGAGAGGTGGTCTCAGTTATGTGGCAGCTGGCGCTATACGAGACCAAGGCACAGTACCTGAGGGTAGAGGCGTAACTTGAAGCTACTGGGCCCCAATGCAAAATCTGTAACAGGGCCCCAAAGGAAAACCACAGAGATTTTAGTGGACTCAATATAATGCGTGAGATTTAGGACCCTTCTAGTCTTATCTGTTGTTTGTCAACCTTTCACAAGTCCAACTTGATCGTCCTTAATCAAATATAGCAGGAGGGTCGCAAATCTGGAGGCCAGGATTTTTGCAGATTTTGATGTCAGTGTTTAATAATTGTGGTGGCCCAGAAAACCATCCTGGTCCCCTCCATAAATGTCATACATGTTTTGTCCTATGTAGATGCACTGTGCAAAACTTGTGTGTGTTGCACAACTGTCGCGCTTGAGAGATTAACTCCAGTAAAATCATTGCCTGCAAGTAAATGTATTAGTCTGTCATGTCATGTGGTATGGGTGAGGGTATAAATAGGAATGCTTGAAAGCAGGAAAAGGTCTTCATTCTGTGTCTTCCATCTTGTCTACCACCGGAATCTACCTAACACAGAGCCACATGGAAGCACCTTCAGCTTCCTTGTGGTGAAGATGGAGGAGAAGAAGAGATATCCGGTGGTGACTGACATCTGGATGTGAGTTGAGTGAGTCCGAAAACCGTAAGAGAGAGCATTCCTAAGTAACTCTGTATAAAGAGACACATCGTAAAGGTACTAATTAAAATTACAAGTTCTTCCTGCTCGGCAGTCCCGAGTTAGGATCACCGTGTAGAAGTACTCTACCAGTCCCCCCCACACGTTCCCAGTGTGGGGTGTTAATGCTAATCCTTTAAAGGGGTTGTCTCGCGGCAAGCATCAGAATTTTACCTTACCCCATTCCCCCTGTCACCCCCCTGGCAAAAAAAAAAGCAAATTAAAGCGGTTTTTAAACCGCTTGCTACTCACCGATCCGACGAAATAAGGACTTTAAAAAATCTTCTCCCTAAGATGGCCGCCGGTCCTTTCCCAGGGATGCACTGCGGTTTTCTCCCATGGTGCACTGCGGTTTTCTCCCATGGTGCTCCGCGGGTCTTCTCCCATGGTGCTCCGTGGGTCTTCTCCCATGGTGCACCATGGGCTCTGTGCGTTCCATTGCCAATTCCAGCCTCCTGATTGGCTGGAATCGGCACACGTGACAGGGCGGAGCTACGATGACGACGCGTTGACCAGCTCTCCGGCATGAGCGGCCCCATTCACCAGGCAGAAGCACGGACTGCGCAAGCGCGTCTAAAAGCGCCAGGAGACATCAGAATTAGACGGAGCCATGGAGACGGGGACGCTAGCAACGGAGCAGGTAAGTGAATAACTTCTGTATGGCTCATATTTAATGCACGATGTATATTACAAAGTGCATTAATATGGCCATACAGAAGTGTATACCCCCACTTGCTTTCGCGAGACAACCCCTTTAAGTAAATAATTGCTGTCAGAGTGTCTGTGGAGTGACCTATACCCGCTTCCTCCTCCGGAGTGCTCCAAGTCCAGGAGCGGTACCGTACGGATAACGTGGACTGTAGGACTGGTTTCACTCTGTGTATCCTCGCTGATCTCTCAGCTCTGTTCTACTTTCACTGTGAAGAATTGTACCTGCATTTCTGTGAAGAAGTGTTTGCCAGAGTTTATTGCAAGTAAAGTTATACCGGGCCCTAACCGTTCCTGGGGACCTGAGTTACTATACACAAGTGGCTGTGTTTATTCTCCGCCGTGTATCATACTAGTGTGTGGGAATGGTGGTGTCACGCATGATAACTGTTACCCATATCTTCCTGCTTTTTGGTATTCCCCATCCTAGGCGTGTCGAAGGTGGCCTGCAATCCAGCTCTGGCCTTGGCTACGTGTCGTCCCTCAGGGAGAGCCTGGTAAGTGCTGCCGTGACAAGCCAACACTCAAACCTCCAGCTCTCTACGGTTGTCAAGTGTCCGGGGTTTCCCTCTGTGGTGTTGCATAATGATGAAGGCCAAACATTCTGGGGGGTACCTGGTTGCTTCCCTGGTTTAGGAAGGGTAACTATTAGGGCTTGATGATTTTCTTTAGGAAAGTAGCCTTCCATAACCGCCAGTTGAAAGGCCTTGCACAAGCGCGGGAATAAGATATTTTGGAAGGTCTTATCATAGGCATTTGTAAGACCATCTGGACTAGGGGATTTAGCGACTGGTAGGGGGTTGATATTTTTGAACACTTCCGCTACCGTAACTGGGGAATCAAGAGCTTCCTTCTGCGTTTCATAGAGAGCATCTGCTGTATTGCACTTGGGAACGTAGAGGGGTCAACTTCTAGATTATATAAGGCCGAAAAATAATCCCAAAATTATTTGCTATATCTATAGGGTTTGGGAGTTTTCCTTTGTTGCTTTGTAGGGAGATTGTGGGGAAAAAAAGAAATCCTGCCATTTGTTTTTTTTATTCCATTTTTACGGCGTTCAGCGTGCAGAATAAATAGTGTGACATCATTATTCTCTGAGTCACACGATTCCGGCGATACCGAGTTTATACAGTATTTAAGTTTTGCTATTTTTGTACATTTAAACATTTTTTTTTTAAAGGTTTGCTTTTGTGACGCCACATTCCAAGAGTAGTATTATTTTTTTTCCATTCCCAGAGCCCTAGAAGAGCTTGTTTTTTGTGGGATGAACTCTAGGCCTTAATTGTCTAATTTTTAGGAACATGTAAAATTTTGATCGCTTTTTATTCCATTTTTTCTAGTGGCAAAATTAACAAAATCTGTAATTCTGGCATGTTTTTTATTTTTATTTTTCACTGCATTCTCTGAGCAGTATAAATAATATGTTAAAGTCATTCTACAGGCCAGTACGATTATGCCCATACCAAATTGTAATAGTTTTTTTTCTTTTTCGCAACTTTTTCACAGTTTAAAAAAAAAAAGTAATAAAAGTTTAAATAACCCTCCTTTTGCCATATCTATAATAAAAAAATCAAAATCATAAATGAAAAATATATATTTTGTATCGCCGTGTGCGTATCTATCAAAGTAGCGCATTATTTGCCCCCTACAGTGAACACAGTCCGAAAAAAAATAAAGAACAACAGAAATGCACTTTTTCAGTCACCCTGTCCCCCATGCAATAAAAAATGCAACAAAAAGCGATCAAAAAGTCGTATGTATTTTAAATTAGTACTAACGTAAACTAAAGGATATCTCACAAAAATTGAGGCCTTGCTCAACCACGTCGACGTAAAAATTAAAAAGTTATTGCGCGCAGAAGATGCAGCAGAAAATAATTTTAAAAAATTAAATGTCTGAAAAAAAATACAAGTACTACAGCAAAAAAAGACTATTCTACGGGACTACGATACCAAACTTGTATAAAGTTATCATGTAATTTTTGTTGCAGTTTGTGCGCCGTAGAAACAAGACGCACTGACAGATGGTGGAATGTCTTTTTTTTTTTCATTTTACTCCACTTAGAATTTTGTAAAAGTTTTTCAGCACATTATATGGTACTTTAAATAGCACTATTTAAAAATACAACTCGTCCTGCAAAAAACAAGCCCTCATGCAGCGACGTCGATTAGTAAATAAAGGAGTTATGATTTTTTAAACGGGGGAAGGAAATAAAGAGAAGGGGGGAAAAAAAGGGGCCGCGTCATTAAGGGGTTAAGTAATGTACTAACTTCTTTCTCTGGGTCATTACGATGCAGGGATACCACATGTTTAATTTTGTTTTTATTTTTTTACAAAGTTAAAGGGAGAAAAGTGTTTTTATTTTTTTAATGATTTTTTTAATCTTTTTTTTTAAACTTAAAAAAATTTTTTTTTTGTCCCTTTAGGGGACTTCCACAGAGACCTATCAGGACCCCCTGATCACATTGAAGGGGTCCGATGGTGACAGCCCTTTACATGCTGCAGTCGCATAGACCGCGGAATGTAAAGGGTTAACAGCAGAGATTGGAGGTTTTCTCCATTCTCTGCTGTGTCAGAGCTGGTGCCCAGCTATCCTCTGACAGAGGGAACCCCCTCCCTCTGTCAGCTCTTTACATGCTGCAGTCGCATAGACCGCAGCATGTAAAGGGTTAACACAGCAGAGATCGGAGGTTTTCTCTATTCTCTGCTGTGTCAGAGCTGGTGCCTGGCTTTCCTCTGACAGCCAAGCACCAGCTCTCCCTGCCACAGAGACCATTGGCTGGCTTCTGACAAGCCGATGGTCTCTATGGCAACCTGTAAACAAAGCAGTGCAGGAGTTTGAAATTATAAGCGGGAGATTGCGGCAGATTGGTAATATCTCCCTGCTTCTTATTTCAAAGTCCTGCACTGTTCTATGAGGGACTGTACAGACAGAGCACACTGCCACAGCTTATGGCAATGTGCTCTGCACCTCCCATAGTGAAACATAGACAGGAAATCTTCCGGGCGTGCCACTCAAGGGGTTAAATCTCTTTCAGATTCTTCTTATGTTCCACCTGGGATAATAGTCATTACTATGCCAGATATACATTGTTAGTTGGTTGCTGTGTTCTTCTAGAGTCAAGGAGATTGCGGCATGATCAGACCATGTGATAGTTTCAATTGCTGACTCTTGAGAAAGTAATAGTGAATTTCTATTCACTGGAGAAGGATAACTTGCTGATTGGTGGGTCTCACCACCGAGACCCCCACTGGTCTCAAGAATGGAACTCCCACATTCTGCTTTCCCGCCGCTTCTCCTCCCGCAGTGACGTCACTCTGAATGGAGTACTGACCACACATGCATGGTCAGTACTGATGGAAATACCTGAAAGGATGCCGCTCAGGTATCTCAGCAGTCCCATTTAGGCCGCCTGCAGACGGCCGGGTCGGATCCCGCTGCGAGAATTCTCGCAGCGGGACCCAACCTGAGCCCCTGCAGGGACCAGTGCGGCGCTCACCTCTACCGCGGCTCCGGCTCTTTGATGTGCCGGCTGACGGCCAGCCGGCGCATGTGCAGAGCGGAGTCGGCAGCCCGGGAGTGACAGTTCTGTGCGGGCCTCTGCAAGACCCGCAAAGAAATAGAGCATGCCGCGATTTGTTTTGAAATCACACGCGGTCAAATCACGTCCGTCTGCATAGGATTGCGTTTTCTAACCCAATCCTATGGTAGCTTCCACGGGCGGAAATTCTGCGGGAAATCCCGCCACAGAATTTCCGCCCATCTGCAGGGGACCTTAAAGAGAATGGAGCGTTGGTGCGGGTTGTGCGGCTGACAATGATGAAGCTCTATAGTAGATGAACAATCATAAGAATGATCCTTTACCCCCTAATAGACTCTGAGTCAGCCCACGTAAAAACCTGGAAGACAAGTTCCCATCTAGTTGATCATCGCCCATCATCTATGCTTTATTTTATAATGTATCACGCATTTTCCAGCAGTTTTCACACTGAAGTATCTGACAACTTCCATACTTCAGAGTTGAACTTTTTTCGGTGAGTGCAGAATTTCTGAGCAATTACAGCCAGTCAAATAGCCAGGTGTAGGGGAAGAGGCATTTGTCTTTAACGAGATATAGTACCAACTTTACTATCTTTGCCTGAACTCTTGATATATTGAAAGTAATTAAACGAGAAGTACTGTACTCCTAAAGAAAAAATCCCATCACGCCATTTTTATTGAGCTGTTGACATTATTTTTGTCCCTACTGTTCGAGCCCTTGTGCTATTTTGCTGAATGGCCTCTAAGTGCATTTTAATGACACGCTTTGTGAGATCACAGACAACACCAGTGAATTATAGAGTTTTACTGCCTGAAGTGTTTGTCTACAAGTCTCAGCAGGCTCGGGGTTACAGAAAATACAAGGTGAACATATTTCATTAATCAAGACACCAAGATGCCAAAGTAAGATGTTTTCTCTGCCATCTCCGGGTATCCCCATCTGTCACCTGCTGGGCCCTGGCATCTGGGAACTACAAACCTGTCACTTTGTTGGAATAAAACATAACATCAGACCTTAACATGTCGACTTAATGTATGTACGCTGATGAAATGCGGCGTGGACTCCCTGTGCTGTGAGCGTCTGTGTAGCGAGGGAATGAGAAGTGGTAATAGGTGGCATTTTCCATCTGTAGATGTGCTGCCTTCTGTCACAAGCTTTCGGTGGTTTGATGGATGAACTCGAAGCTACAGACCGTAGACATGTTTCATTGCTAAGTAAGATATATCAAATCGTAATACGTGGCGCATTACGTGTGGTGACCCAAACTTCTCACTACATAAGTCTGTCATAGGGTTTTCTGAAAATGTACTTTTATTATATAGTTATGTTCACTTTAAGAGTATCGCTAAAATGTAGTTTTGATTGAAGAACCTGAAGCCGTAAACCCCCAGAGTGTAGGCAATGACTCTGCATTCTCATGCTCCTGTCTCGCCCCTGAGCCCTATTGCTCATAGGAGGACTCAGAGTCCATATATATATATATATATATATATATATATATATATATATATACACTCCTGTCCAGTTCTGGAGAGTTCAGTAGCCGTAACAAAGTTGTTCGAAGTAAGTGTTGTTTCACATCTGCTTTCCATTCGGGGAGCAGGAAAGGGGAATCCCCATTGCCGAATGGCTCCGTCTCAGGACCGAACCAAACAGCACCAAAGGAACGCCATTGACTATAATGGAGTCCGGTCAGTTTCTGGTCAGCTGTCCGCTTTGAGCCAGAAGAAAAAGCGCTGCATAATTCATTATTAACCCTTTTAAATCCATTTTTTTCCTCCATTCTCCCCAGCTCCAGTTTATTTGGACCTGGGGAGAATGGCATTCTCCCTTCACCCTCCTGATCTCTGACAGAATTCAGGAGGGTGTCGGCAGTCACATGACCATCGGGGGAATGTGGAATTAATACTTCCGCATTCTCTCTTCAACCCCCTGATCTGGCTGGGACTGATGGCCAAGATCAGGAGGGCGCCGGCGGTCACATGATTGCCGGGCGGAATGCGGGAGTAACACTTCCGCATTCTCTCTTCAGCCTTCCGACCTCTGACAGCTGAGGTCAGGAAGCACCCGGCGGTCACATGATCGCCGGGCGGAATGCGGAAGTGTTACTTCCACATTCTCTCTGTATTACATAGTGCTAATTGAGCACTATGTAATGTGTAAAGGAGAAGGTACATAGGGTTAAAAACCCTTTCTGTCTTCTCTTCAGGGTCCTCGATGAGGACCAGTGCAGGAGTGCATCTGCACCCGATGTGTCTGATGAGCGGGTATAGATACACTCCTGCACCACAGTGGCTGACCTGTTCTGATATCGGAGCTGTGGAGGAATTTCATGATGTCAGAACAGGTCAGGCATTGGAGTGGAAAGGGTTAATACAATAAATGTGAAATAACTTCACTGAACTACTAGTGGATCCTTTGATTTTAGGGAAAGGGTTTCTTGAAGGCTGGCTAAAAAAAAACCTTCCCATTGATTTATGTAAGTTACATCCTCAAGATTCTTTTAGGCCCATACGAGTGCAGAGGATCTTTTTGCATTTATTTTTAATATTTGTCCATGAATAGAATGTGAGAACTACGGTGAAGACTGGCACTTAGAGCAATAGTAGATGGGGAAAATGTAAATTTGCATAAAACCACAGATTATACTATCCTTCCTATGAACAGGGTATTTCTTTCCTCTTGGTTCATAGCGCAGGAGTTTGTAAAATACAGTGGGAAGATAGTGTCACCGATTTGTTACCTATTGACAAATCTGAGAGCACACACCACTACCAATTTGTCCCGACAGAGCCTCAATCGATCACTCTAGCGGGATTGCAAGTGCAGAGTCATTATAATACAGGCGGATTTGTACCCAGCTTTCCCAGGCTCTTGCACGCATGCAGAACAAAAGCTCAAATCATGCCCTGCTTGGTCTAAAATATCCAGCACTGTATAATACTCACACACACTGGCTGCCACCACCGGTTGGTATATCACCGGTAAGCTGGAACCCAGACTATGAATTATGAGCACAATTTTCGAAGTTATAGTTTGTTTTAAAATGGACAAGGCTTGACTAATAAATTGCAGATTTATTCTACAAAAAAGGCTAGCAGTGCTAAATATTTATAAGTATACAAAAATATACAGAAAAGAAGTTACAATGGAGGTAAGGTTTACAGGCATACATAACAGACAGTATTTTAAAATAAAGCAAGGAGAAAATAAAGAAAGATACCAGATTTGGGATAGTCGGCCCAGGTTTCTGTTCGTGCAGAGTCACTGAAGCAAATGGGAAAGCCTTACGCAGTAGCATATCTCTAAACTCTGACAACTGGGTCTCTGTGAGCCCTTGGTTCTTAAAGGTTTCTCCAGAACACATCTCTTTCTGCCCTCTCCATAATGCCCCATTTTGTCTATATCTCCGCAAGAGATCCTCCGATCGGGAATATATACCCAGCATATTTTGGTCATGATTTTATCCATTCAGCTATATCAAGTTTGACAGGTAAATTATAACCAGGTATGCAGATACGCCATTTGGGGGTATTCTGGGGCCTGTACCTGTCAGGTCTGGTGGTGTGAGGACCGGTTCCCTGATAGTACCTCAATGTGTGTAGATGTGTTTTAATCAATTGGCCCATCTGATTCCAAAAATATAATTCATATCGGGCTAGGACCTTCACACGATTTAATAAAAATTTTTGAAGCCAGGGAGTCTGTGGGAACCATCCAAGGTGTCACACATCCCTGGTGGGGGGTAATTAATATCCCCCTGTCACTGCCTTAACTTTATGGCCATCCAAGCAAAGCACTTCCTAAGGCCACATGGTCATCTAAGGCCTAGCAGTTGTGAGGGATAGGGGAGACAAGGGGGGAGGATGTCAGTTCAACTTTCCTAGTGTCCTGAACAGCAGCTGATGGGCAGCTGGTTGATGCATCAATCCTTATATCACAGATAGGTCCTGCCCTATCTTTCCAACACGTCGTATTAACTACCTGCGAGAAAGATAAGGCAAGACCTATCTTTTCTTACACGTAGTATTAACAAGCGAGAATCCCGATAGGGAAAACAAAACTTTTGCAATCAATGGTTTGGTTTTGTCCCATTATGTGGCCGTGATTATACGGTCGCATAATGGGACAAAATAACACCCATGTTTTTAAGCCCTAAGGGGGGAGAATAGGGAAATTGATGATTGTTCTCACAACTAGCATGCTTTATGTCAAGAACCCAAGGGTAGTGGGCACATTCTAAAATCTTAGGCACCTTGACCACCCTTGTTCTTGAACATTTACTATTGGGAGGAAATATTTGAAATGTCATGCACCTTCCTGTGCTTGAAGCCCATGTAAAAGTGTACAGTAAAAGTTTTGCAAAAACTGTGTCATCGCCATCTGTCCACTGCCATGCCATTACAACACCACCCCTACATTACATTTTGGCGTAGTCGGCAGGATGACCCCTCCAATGGCAGCAGCACCATCCCCATGGACTTTGGCTTAGGACTTTCCCATGTTACTAAGGGCAGCAATAGGAAAATGCAGGGGAAGTATAAGGCAGTAGAGGAGCTTCTATAAAGGATATGAGTGGCGCGGTCACTTGAAACATAGCATTGTCCATTTCTATGACGGAGCAAGCGTTATTGCATAACTCAGCCCATAACATGATGCAAGTGGGAGAAGCCCTGCCCCTTTAGTGATGCAAGTAGCATATCACTAGCCCTGGAGATCGGCCCATGCTAAGGAAGTGCAGCCCCCTTTGGTTTACAAGCTTGTGATGGAGCTAGCTATGCCCATTGTCATGTTCAGGACTGTATTTTGTAACATTTGAAGTCTGATGTGCCCTGCTGTGGAGCGACTCCTGTATAATGACTTGCAGCAAACGTTTCAGTCTGCTGCAAAAGCCTCACCATTATAACACCACCCCTACATTAATATAACACATGCATGGAGGGATTGAGCGTGATAAAATATTTAAAAAATGTCATCACACACACAGTATAAACTTAAGACTAGGCCACTGGCTATAGAGGAGTTAAGGCCGACTAGCAGCCTTCAGATATACCGTAAATTTGATGAACAGGATAGGAAGTTGGCCTTGACTACATCATAACCCACTCCCCATCAATAACACTTAAAGCTGTTTTCTTTCTCCTTGCAATGATTGCATAAGAAATATTTAATATCTCAGATGTGAGCCGAGGCAGAATTACAAGTATCACGTCCAGAGGCTTGTAAGTGGGACATACTGCAATTCCCAGTTATTCATGTTGATTTATAAACTAGTTTATAGGAACTGACAGACACTTCTAGCCCCAGCGAAAAAAAAAAAAGTCTGTTCTTGACTTCAGTGTTTATCAAGAGGAAGAAAAGCCCTAGAGGAGCATCTCGTACAAAAATCTGCTAAAACAAATGCACCATTCAATACGTGTGGCTCTACGCTCGATCAAAGGTGACGGTGCGGGTCCAATAGATGTCCTCATAGGGAGAGAAGTTAATGGAGCCCTCATCTTCCAGGAAGCAGTTCTCATATGCTGTAAGAATTACTCAACCTTCTCAGCATCTCACCTAAATGCATGTGATTTTTAGAATGCCTACAAGAAGATCGGTTTTATGTGTGGCCCATGACCATTTCTTCAGGACCCCCCTCAACGATGGTGCGGCAATGGACTGCAATAACTTGCACAGGAGGCACGACCACAATGGGTACAGACCTTGATGGTTACTATGAAACACAGATTGGCAGTTACAGTCTCTAGTAGGCACACAGATTGCTGGTCACAGTCTCTGTTGACTGCAGAGGACAAGTTACTTGAATAGGTCAACTAGTTTACGCCCAAACAATCTCTGGTCACACAGTAGTACTTTCTCTTAGCTCACAGTACATTCACTCCAGGTACCCACCCAATTGACGTAGGGGATTTTCCTTTAGCTCAGCAGTCACAAGCAAGTCCACAGTCGACTCAGTCAAAAGACAAGGGTGGCGGGTTACTGCCAACTGGTTACTGCCAACTGGATCCCAGGTTCTACGGCTTTAGCAAAATTCACTTGCTTTGACCCAGTTCTGATTCTCACAGACCAAACCAGATGATACCTGCTGATATAACGGCTTACCATCCTCATTCTGGGCCCCTGGTTCTGTTCTGAGAGCTGCAGCACTGGATTGTGACGCCATCCAGCATCGGGACGTAGTATGTAGAGGTGCACACAATATCCTGATGCTTGACCATATCAAGACCCAGAGTGGTAGCAGTCAGTGCTAGGAGAGAGGAGGTTCAGTATATAGTTGGGGATCAGATATTACTATAGGGAGTCTGAATTTATTTAGTCCCTCCTTTTTATATAAGCCATACCCATTGAAAAGACCACTCCCATTTTTGCCATGACCTGTGCTCAAGTATTACCCTGTGAAGGGCTCTCCCAGGTTCATATCTCTGAAGTAGGGGATTATATCAGCAACCCTCTTACATGCCAATACACATAGCAAAGCTGCCCACAGTATTAATGTGAATTGCCATGATTTCGCAATGTGGCCATATGGCTTGTAGCAGTAAAACACATGGAATCCAATACATGCATGGGCACCCTAAATATTATATTATCAGCTATATGCATCAAATCCATAAAGTCCATGGTCTACTTAAACAGAACCTCTCATTAGGATTTACAGTAGGCACCTAAGCCGCCCAAACCTGTTATCAGTACAGTAAAAGATTTTGGCAATTTCAGCATAACACAAGACAATAACTTTGAGCGTGATAATTTCATACCTGCAAGGAGTCACAGGGGCGGAGTCATTCTCCTAAAAAGTCACTCTGGCTGGAGGTCCTCCTGGCTTGACTGAGATCCAACAGGCCAGGAACGTCATCAGAAGACATCTCCAGGAGAATTTGGCATGTGCAGAAGGCCAGAACATCTTCGTTCCCTTTCATACCTGAAGCTGGTCATCCTCATGAAGCAGCCTTCAGTCAAAAAAACTTCTCAGATTTCCCTATTAACATGTTGTCTGAATGGGTATAAAGGAATGAGAAAAGCAGCTACCATATACCTGTTGCATCGTTTATCCCCAGGGGTCCTCAGAATGGAGATCTTATTGTCCATGCTGATTGTTTTTTAACCTAACAACAGCTTTGACTGCTCAATCTTACAATAACATGTCATACATGACTTTACGTCTTTGTAATAAGTGATCTGGAAGTATGATAATACTGAGTGCTCTGATTCTCTTCTACATCACATTTCCCAGCAGGGGAGCACTTACGGTGAAGTTCATGTAGGTCGCCTAGAATTTCAATTTATGTGATTCCTGGAATACAAAGCTGTATGCACAAGAAGAACCTTCAGTAAGTCATGATCCTGGGAGACAATGTGGTTTTTGGAGAGCTTTAAGAATCAAGACTTTTTCAAAAAGTTGTAAAATTTGACACAATCTCACTTTAGTAGGTGGGTGGCGTATATAGCGATCCAACATTTCTAGATGCATTAAAAGAAATGTATCAACGTTGTACAACATTTGATACATTTGTTGCATTTTCAACTGGAGAAGAAGAGAAAGCTGCCAAAAAGTGGCCTCAAAAATACCCTTGATGATAAATTTGCCCCACTGGGTCTCATCTGTAGAGAGCCTGTGCAACACGGTTTAGGGGAAGATCCTAATGAGGTATTAGAGCTCTTTTACATGGGCTGAAAATTGGTTTAGATTCCTGTATTATTGTTCAGTGTAAGGCCTCACGCCCCCCCAAAAAACCCCATACTCACCACTCCGGATCCGCTGTATGCATCCCACCTAGGGGGCCGGCGCGCATGCACAGTACAGCGCGTGACGCGCCAGCAGTGCCGGTTGACGCGGCCGGCGGTGGGCGGGGACATGTAATCACATGATATGTCTGCTGTGCTACAGCAGAAGTATAGCATGATAGCCAGCTTCCATTGACTACAATGGCATTGGAATGCCCCTCCCGGCATTCCAATCTCGGCCATTCCAGTCAATGTGGTCTTCGCTGTGTTCCAGATAGTAGTTACATGCCAATTAAACATGTGACCACTGTGACTACTTCCTGGCTCAGCATTGGTACAGCTCAGGCCAGTGATTGGCTGAAGCTGTCAAGAGCTTAGACAGCCTAGTGACAACGCTACCGGGAAGTGTGCAGAAAGCAGAGGAGCCAGAGTGCCAGAAGGGACATATTAGGTGAATATAGTTTGGTTAAACTATATTCTTACCTTGTGGACAGCCTCTTTAACCCTTTCCAATCCAATTTTGGATTCAGGGTTTCCTAAAAGCCTTTCTCTTTTTGCTGTTATACAACAGTGCCATCTGCTGGCCAAAGCCAGTGTGTGTGTGTGTGTGTCAGAGAGGCTCAGACACTGGAGTGGCTGTCAATAGACAGTAAGAATACCCTGTCGATCGTCTTCTGACATTGGAGCTGTACAAGCCTCAATCAGAATGTAGGAAGACGTCAGACAGTGGATTGGAAACGGTTAACTTGGTCCAATATCCTCATAGTATCATAGTATGTAAGGTTCATCCAGTTTAGCTTATTAACCCCCAATGCTGATCCAGCGGACGGCAAAAAAAAACCCCAATGAGTCAATTTTCCCCATTTAAGGGAAAAAATTCCTTGCTTACTCCAATCTGGCAATCGGAATAATCTCCGACCCTTCTGAAGTTATTAATGATAGCATATGATATTGTATCGCTCAAGAAAGACATCTATTAAATGTTATATCGCTTTAAGATTCCAGGCACTAATAAATACATATAAGCAAATATGAAATGTGCGGAGGTGGATTTAAGTAACTTAGTTTTCTGGAACACCATCAAGTATAAGTTTTGAAAATCAATGCTGGCTCTCTTCCAGCGCCTGCCATGGTGGTTAAAACTTTTCTTAAAGGCTTAGTTTGCTAGTGCATTGTGACATTTAACCATCTGTCATCGCGGCTCTTGCTTAATTATGTCTGTCCCAATTTCTCTTCTCCAGCTATTTATTTGCACCATCTACAATGCAAATAACCTATTACTGTTTGTTAATGATGCAGAAAATGGGACAAGCCACTAACCTCTGCATATCAAAATTGAATATGACTCGAAAAATCAACATCTACTGTTATTTAAAGAACAAGGAGCTGCTTTTACACAAACTCTTTGTAGGTATGTATAATGATGTCCAATGGGACGCATGACAGGCAGTCTGCTCTGCATAAGAAAACACCCCCTGCATAATGACTGGCTTATGCCTGCTGCTAAATATTGTCTTTACGAATGTTAATAATGTGATATATTCTGCATGTACTGTATGCCAAAGATTAAAACAGAAAGTATTGGCCCTTTAAAAAATAATGAGGAAAGAATTGTAGAGAGTGATGAGGAGAAAGGAAATCTATTAGGTTTTTTTTGCAGTGTATTCACAGAGGAAAATGAAATGTCAGGTGAAATGCAGAAGAATAAAACTCTCCATCACTGTCACCAGTCTAACCCAGGAAGAAGTGCAGAGCTGCCTTAAAAAGATTAAAATAGACAAATCGCCGGGTCCTTATGGCATACACCTCCGGGTCCTAAGGGAATTTAGTACTGTAATAGACAGACCATTGTTTTTTTTATATTTAATGACTCTCTAGTGGATTGGCGTATAGCCAATGTGGTGCTGATATTCAAAAGGGGTCAAAAAGTGAACCAGGAAACTACAGGCCAGTAAGTCTGACTTCTATTGTGGGTAAACTGTTTGAAGGGTTTCTAAGAGATGCTATCCTCGAGGACCTTAAGGAAAATAGCTGTATAGCTCCGTATCAGCATGGGATTATGAGGGATCGCTGCCGTCAAACCAACCTGATCAGCTCCTATGAGTTCTAGACTGAACCGGGGAGAGCCGTTGGATCTTGTGTATTTGGACTACTCCAAAGCGTTTGATACTGTGCCGCAAAAAAAGGTTGGTATATAAGATGAGGATGCTTGGTCTGGGCGAGAATGTGAGTAAGTAAGTAAGTAACTGGTCAGTGATAGAAAGCAGGGGGACTGCTACTAAAAATTCTTTTTTAGGGCGTATTTACAATGGTGATTCAAGCCTCTGATTTTCACATTGCGTCAGTGTTCTGTGCGATGTTTAGGAGACTCCACATCTGCATATTCTATTCTCGTGCGAGCCTTACACAATAGTAGGACATGCTGCGATCTTTCCAACTTGCCGCGCGAGAAAAATTCGCAGTGGCAAAAAAAGTCCTTACCATATATATATAAAAAAGCCTTTTAATCTGATATTTGCATATTAGTGAATAAAACCTGTATATATATGACTTCCGCTCTAATTAAGCTCATTTTTTCTGTCGATCCGCTAAACGAACAGCGGTGAAACACGAACTGACGCTCTAGATATCAGTGTAAAATCTGTATCTGTAAGAATTACGCTCCAATCAAGCTCAACTCCTTTCCTGATGATCCGCTTAATTAAAGCGGTGAAACACGTAGAAGTAATATCACTAGAGTTGAGCGAACGTACTCTTCCGAGCTTGATGATCGTTCGAGTATTAGCATGCTCGATGGTGCTCGCTACTTGAGCAAGCATCACGCCGTGTTCGAACCCGCCCCAGTTTTAGCCCCTTACCGCCGCTGATGTGTCAGATTTGACCCCTCTTCGCTGCGGCGCTGCGCACGTCAATGGTAGTTTGTGGCTGGCTTGGCGGAGGAGAGAGAGAGAGAAAACACAGGAAAAAAAAAAGTTCGGCAACCGGTGGACCCCATACAAAAATGCTTGAATCTCCCATTGAAGTCAATGGGGTTTGTTACTCAAGTAGAGCTCTCGAATTTTACGAAAAGCTCGACTCGAATAACGAGGACCCCGCATTTTGGTGCTCGCTCATCTCTAAATATCACCCTTGAGCTTTAGTACGGTGTATGCGAGCATGTGAAGAAACAAAACCTTGAGCCTTTTTGTGGTGCGCATAGGTGCATAATCTTGGGTTAGCGTACACTTAGTTCCTAATCAACCAATATATGGCAGACGGTATAATACACGATTGAGCTGTGGTCTGAGGTACATGAGCACGTACTAGCGGGGAGAACAATCTTGAGCTCCTGCAGGTCTATGAGCTACGTACTGTCTGACTAGTTCATACCTCCTACAACCAGGCAAAGACATAACCTGACGATTAGCCAAGATTGAAAATACTCAGTATCCCCCAGAATAAACAGGAAGACAATTGGTTGCTCTCTGAATGCATCAATACGCAAACCCTACTGTAGACGAGCTTCTGAATGGTGTATTCCTCAGAGCACATAGGCTGTTATTCACTATTAACCCCTTCCCGCTCCAGGACGTACATTTACGTTAGATTGGCGTGTAATATGCAGAAATCACAGCACATTGATATCAATGGGTCTGTACACATTTCACGATTTTGTGCGCACATTTCTCGTCCATGTAAAATAATCAAACCTGCTCTATCTTTCTGCGGATTTGCGCACCAAAGGCCCCCATAGAAGGGGTTCTCAGACAGGATGAGCAATGCACTGTACAATTAAATCAGGGCGTGCTTGTCTGCCATGCGCAAATAAAAGTCTCCTGCAAAAAGTACAGTAAGATACACGATATGCGCGCAAAAAAGACTCGTTCATAGCATAAATACATTGCGCTGTGCAAAAACGCATACGCCCGTGTGAAGACGCTCTTAAAGCTCTTTTATATAGAATGGTTAAAAAAGTTGTGGAAACGAGCAAACGTGAATGATTATTGTTCAGTCTAAACGTGGCTAATGGCCAAATGACCAATATGAAATTGTTTACTTTTCATGCATTTTAGGGAGGACTAAAAATCATCGTTGCCTCGTTTACTAATCATTCAGTTTAAATACAGCGGATGTGAATGACGGAACGATTTCTCGTGTGAACAAGCCAACGATGTATCTGCTGTATAAACAGGCGGCCCGAGTGAAGGAGCGAACTCTGGGGAGCTGCACCACTTGCCCTATAATTAAAGTAGCCCTGAGTTGGAGAGCACTGCAACCAGAGAAGAGACTACAGAAGACTTGGAATGGGATTATCCTGACATCTTCTAGATAAAGGATCTTGACAAAGATGATTAATCACCACTCATTGTACTACTGAGAACCTTACCAGATTCGGTTGACAGCTCATTCATGTTCACAGCAAGATCATAAGAGATAATCGATACTTTATGTAGTCTGTACTACCAGATTATAAAATACCTTCCTCATATATCAATAATGCATCCTACTGCCATGGAGTATACCGTAATCTGATTTCAATAACATGCCACATTATTTTAACTACAAATCCCAAATTTTCCTTTGCGTTTGGTCTATGCTTCGCAGACCCCTTTTCGACTCACGTCACAGACCTCTCACTAGCCAAGCCAAAAACCCCGAAAACCAAAAACCCTGTCTGTGTATGGATTCTGGCTTGGTTTTCAATACCCAATCATTGTTTCAAAGACTTGTATAAAGGTTCGGACATTGATTTGCAGGAATGCTGCCATCCAATAGGTGGCGCTGCAGAGGTATTGTTCCATCTCCCTTATTTGCATATATTTCCCAGAAGAGTATGAATGGTCTTATAAGTCTCCTCACTCACCTTCTAGGTACTCTCCTTAAGGAGTCATGATACCCCTTCTGGTGGCGCTGCAGAGGTATTGTTCCATCTTCCTTATTTGCAGACTGTAATATGGTGCTAACGCATATCTATGTATCTATTTACGTTACCATATTTTTTGGCTATGTTTTAAAAACATAGCATTTAAAACTTTTTTCAGTTTTTGCCTCCATATTTGCATATGTTGGTATTATTTTCCACCTGATAAATACAGATCCGTATTTACACAGTAGAAAGTAAATCCAATGACAGCAAACATGGAGGCATATACAGATCGACGTTGCTGAAAGGACAAAGCTGCAGAGACTATAGCGAAACTGCTGCATCGTCCTGCAGCTCCGCAAATCGAGTTATCCCCAACAGACATCCAAAGATTCGACACCTACTATACGGTACCGAACACACTAGAGATATGTAAGTGAGGCAGGTCCTCTGGAAAAGGCCTGATATGTTCATATAGGTAATAACTTAAACACAGGCCTGCCAGTTAAACTACGTGAGCTCAGGCCAACACATATTCATCCACCAATTGCGAACAACACTTACTTTTAGACTGTGTGCCCGCAACTGCCACTGCTGGGTTGAAACGTTCGGTGGTACTACCATGCATTCTCCAATTTCACTGGTGCATAGCCCAAGAGCAGGGAAGAAGCTTCACTAGTCCCTATGCAGGGAGAGGAAGTGTCCAAAAAGTGCGGGAACTGAGAGAGGTTATATAAGCAAGAGGCAGTGAGCATTTAGAGAGAGAGTAGTCAGAGGAGGTGGAGATAGGAGCAGTTTAGACGTGTCAGAGAGAAGGAAGTACCCGTACGAGAGCAAGCCAGCAGTTCAGCACATCTTCTTCCAAGGTAGAGCGTGGTGTAAACCCGTTCCCTTGGCACCCCACAGGAGGAGGAGAAAAGAACCTTTCTGAGGTTGGCCTTCTACAAATAGTGAGTCATAGCTACCCAGTGAATTCAAAGCCAGGATTAGCCTTCCAACCACTTGTCCCTCTGCTTTATATACACTTCACTAAAATCTAAATCAATGCTTCATCTAAAGCAGCTAGTGGGGAGATTGTCTTACAAATAAACCCACAGGAAAAGAGAGAGCGTTGAAGTCAGGTCTTAGTAAAATCAATATCACTGTATTTCTCATTGTGTTCAATTGCCTGTTCAGTGCTGCATCTTCGTGTACCTATTGCAAATACTTTCAATTTGTACTTCAAATATCAAAGTTAGTAAATCTGTACACTCCCAGATTTCTAAACGATTGCTGGACTTGACTCTGTTATTTCTCCGGCATACCATCCTAAGGGTCCAGTTGGAGTGTTGGCGTCACCGTGACAAAACTAGGCCTTCGGGCCATATGTGCTACAGTAAGTTCTTTGTGCCATTGCAACAGTCTGTCTACACAAAAACCGAACGACGAATGAGAAGTGAAAGATTCGTTCGCCGTTCAATCGGAGCATGCATGATAACCATTCAGTTTAAAAGCAGCTTTGGTTAGAGTCAGTTAAATTGTCTAAAGTATCTTATTAATCGCATATTATTTATCTATTAACAGAAGCTTCTACGGCCGACTTCATCTCCAAATTTATTTGTTAGCCTAGTGTCTACACATTTTTTGTGTAAGCCTGGCGTCCGCATCGTACCCTGAGTCGCCTGCCCCTACCGCACAAGTTGTGATATCAGACAGTGGACGTACATCTTGTGGGAGGAGGGCAGCTCTATCTCTTTTTGCAGTGAGACTGTCTTTGTCTAAATGCTGCAGGTACTTTTAATTCAAGGGAAGCGCTGATGGCACAGATATTAAAACGGTCTCGTCTTCAGTTAAATCACGGATAAGGAGCCATGCATACATTGATCTTTACAAGCTGGTACAGGGCCAGGTGCCAGCGACTTAGGTAAGATCAGTTCAATCCTCCTCGAGCGGCTGCTGAAGCATTCCTGCCAAAACCATCTAATTGTTGTGCTGCTTTTCTTATCATAAAAGTCCCACTTTGAAATATGTTGCACATCCAGATTGCATTGCCCGAAATAGGATTGAAAATCCTGGCTCAGTCACATGGGAACAAATGAATCCAAGGCTAAGCCTCTGGCCTTTGCGGCACTTACTCATCCATATTCACATATTGAAAATAGAATTTGCAAGTCTGTGACAGCATTGTCTGTTCTGGGTGGTTTACAGTCATTTATTTCAATGGGCAAAAGGTGAGGAATAAATACATTGTATCCATCATTTTTGCTTTGCTGTAGGTAGACCTCTGGTCACTTACCTGTGGCTCTTCCGGCTGGATGAGGCTTGTAACTGACCTACAGCTGTAGAGCTGGAAGAAAAGCTACTAATCTAGGGGAAAAACACTTTTAGGGCGCCTTCACACAGGTTGTGCGGAAATTCGTAGCATTCATGGTACAAGCTATGTGGAGAAGGTTTCCGAAATCTTCACATCACTGGCATACTGCTAAGGGGCACAATTGCCACCCGGCATTTTAGCTAGGGCAGCCCATGGGACCACCTGCCCTGTACTATTTCACCGCTGTGGTACAAAACAAAGTTGTGTGTGGCGCTCAGGGAGGGGAGTGACCACTACCTGGTGGCAGACTGCAGCCAATTCAATGTTACAGACTCCCCTAGGGTGGTCCACTGAAAGACTGCAGTTGTGATTCGCCACATGAACCAATGGTGCCAATACTGCCGGACGCAGCATTGGTCTGGCTGGTGGGGTCTGATTGTAGAGGAGGGGCCATGCGGTATAACCTAGGTACGTTCTTTGTATAATTGTATGGGTATAACTAGCATAAGTTATACATCCTGTATATAGTAATATGGAGCATGCCGGTATAAACTTGTATTCTCTTATATATGTACCGCTGTTATATATTATACATCTCCCCGTGTACAGTGATATAGACCACGCTGATATAAGCTGGACATCTCCTGTATATAATTATATATGTACAGGTGGTATAGGTTATACATATCCCTGTATATAGTGATATGGCGCATGCTGGTATAACCTGGGTATCTCCTGTATATAATTATATATGTACAGCTGGTGTAAGTTATACAGCTGTACATAGGGATATGGACTATGCGGATATAACCTCTGCATCACCGGTACATAATTATATAACTACAGTTGGTATAAGCTATACATCCTGTATGTAGTGTAGGCAATTAAAGGGTGAAGTTGTGGATGGAGTATATCTCCCTCCCAGGCTCTTAGCCTGGACAGGGTGGTAGTCCAGTCCACAACTTCACCTTGGTTCTCAGGAACCTCAGCTGCAGGCACTGACCCCATTACTGGGGCATAAATACTGCAGCTCCTAGGGAGTCAGGGCCTGACAGCCTGAGGAGGAAGCCTCTGAGCACCCTGCGTGGTGCAGCATTTCATTTGCTTTTATTGCATGGACCTGAGCACCCTGCGTGGTGCCCCTGCTATTTTTGAAAGGACTTTTCTGTTGTGGTTAGACTTTACCGTAAAAATAAAACTGAAGGAAGTTTTATTATCTTTTTCTGCTCCAGTGTGTCTCTGCCGCCCCTCCCTCTGGCGGACTTTGTTACAGTAGAGAATATATGCCATGCTGGTATAACCTGGGTATCTCCTGTATATAATTATATATGTATAGGTGGTATAAGTTATACATCTTCCTGTATATAGTGATATGGAGCATGCTGGTATAGCCTGGGTATATCCCGTATATAATTATACTAGCTGATATACCCGGCTTTACCCGAGTTAATTTGGTACTGGTGTTTATCTGGTGTTCACACGGAAAATCTTATGAAGTCGCCGTTACTTTAGAGATACCGAGGGAAAAAATATGTTTACCATTTTGCATGGTTCTTTGCGTTACCCATGAAATACCACGTAGAGGTAACCGTGCGGTGTTTCCTTTATATAAAACGACATCAGGAAGTGAGAGAATTAGATTCCGTACGTAAAATTTGGATGCTATTTTTTTGCGCTTAGAATTGAATAATCGAGTTGGGAGCCATTAGCTTTTCCTATTTATGACATAATCAATGCTCATGCCAAATTTCAAGTTTCTATGGCATCAGGAAGTGAGAAAATTAGATTCCATACATAAAATTTGGACGCTAATTCTTTTGCGCTTAGAATTGAATAATCAAGTTGGGACACATTAACTTTTCCTATTTATGACATAGTCAATGCTTGTCCCAAATTTCACGATTCTATGACATCGGGAAGTGAGAGAATTAGATTCCGAACATAAAATTTGGACGCTAATCCTTTTGCGCTAAAATTGAATAATCGAGCTGGGAACCATTTACTTTTTCTATTTATGACATAATCAATGCTCCTGCCAAATTTCAAGTGAGAGAATTAGATTACGAATGTAAAATTTGGACGCCAGTTCTTTTGCGCTAGAATTGAATAATTGAGTTGGGACCCATTAACTTTTGCTATTTATGACATAATCAAATCTTGTGCCAAGTTTCATGTTTCTACGACATCGGGAAGTTGGAGAATTAGATTGCGTACGTTAAATTTGGACGATAATTCTTTTGCGCTAGAATTGAATAATTGAGTTGGGACCCATTAGCTTTTCCTATTTATGACATAATCAATGCTCGTGCCAAATTTCATGCTTCTACGACACCGGGAAGTGAGAGAATTAGATTCCGTACGTAAAATTTGGACGCTAATTCTTTTGCGCATAGAATTGAATAATCGAGTTGGGACACATTAGCTTTTCCTATTTATGACATAATCTATGCTTGTGCCAAATTTCATGCTTCCTCGACATCGGGAAGTTGGAGAATTAGTGACGAGTCAGTTAGTCAGTGAGTGAGTCAGTGAGGGCTTTCGTCTTTATATATATATATATATATATATATATGTAGATATGTATAGGTAGTATAATTTATATATCTTTCTGTATATAGTGATATGGAGCATGCTGTTATAACCTGGGTATCTCCCGTATATAATTATATATGTATAGGTGGTATAATTTATATATCTTCCTTTATATAGTGATGCCAGTATTACCTGGGTATCTTCTATATATTAATGCACAGTTTACACAGAATATAAAACAAATTCAAAATCTGCATGTGGTTTTAAAAAAACACTCTGTTATTAGTAGTGTATGTAGTTTCTTAAAAATGTATAAAGTTTCTTAAAAGCGCATGGTTTTTTATGTGCTTTTGAATTGTGGCTCAAATATGCACCAAAAGACCTGAACACAGCCTGAGGGCTCTTTCACAAAATCACGTTGACATTTTTACGTCCGGCCGATATGCGTGACCATCTGAGCCATTGGTTTCCAACACATCCATCCACATGGGCGAATATACGGTGCGTTAAAACGTCGAACCGTGAAAAATGGCCAATATACATCGGGGGAGCCCATAGACTCCTATGGGAGCAGTGGAAAGAAGGGAGGGGGGAGCATTTTTGCAGTGACCAACCAAAAGCTTACAGGTGCCTCTATGTAGGCATTAGAAGTCATTCAGAGGATTTAAGCCGAACAAGGGTTTTCCGGGGTGCGATGTATTTTTTCGCTAATAACCACGTTCACGGTTGTGTGAATGGGCAAGAAAATGCTAATTACCCTGGCAACAAAGTCCTTTCACACGATTTAAAGGCACCGGTGAGAAAATGTAAAAATGCCTACACCCGTGTAAAGGAATCCTAAGGGGCTATAAACAAACGTTCATGAGGTCCAGGAAATAAGTAATGTTTGCAAAGCTTTTGCCAAGGGGCTAGATCATGTATGTAAATGTGTTTCGCAGCTGTAGGCCTTAGTCACACGGGCGTTTTTTCACGCGATTTGCGCATCGCATGACGGATGCGCATGCGCAAATCGCGTGACCGGCGCCGAAAAATCGGCCCAAAAATCGCCCGAAAATCTGCTCCTAGCCGCGTTTCATTAGAAACGGGCCGGAGCTGTCCAGCGCATTGCATTCAATGGAGCCGGCAATACAGCGGCTCCATTGAATGCAAGCGCTGCGGGCGTGCGCGGGGTTAATTGTCGGGAAGGGGTTAAATATATAACCCCTTACCTGCAATGCATCCTTAAATGTGAAAAAATAAAAAAAAAGGATGTACTCACCTGCTCCCGGCAGCTAGAGATCCCAGCGGTCGGCCTGCAGTGGGTGTGAAGGAGGTGTGACTCAGGCTTGCCCCTGATTGGCTCAGCGCTGAGCCAATCAGAAGCAAGTCTCAGTCACACCCATTCATGAATTCATGAATGGGTGTGACTGAGCTCAGCCTCTGATTGGCTCAGGCTGAGCCAATCAGGGGCAAGCCTGAGTCACACCTCCTTCACACCCACTGCAGGCCGACCGCCGGGATCTCCAGCTGCCGGGAGCAGGTGAGAACATCCTTTTTTTTTATTTTTTCACATTTAAGGATGCATTGCAGGTAAGGGGTTATATATTTAACCCCTTCCCGACAATTAACCCCGCGCACGCCGGCAGCCCATTGCTTTCAATGGAGCGGCTGTATTGCCGCTCCATTGACTTCAATGGGCAAACATCGTTCTTCTCTGCCACAGCTGTTCCAGCTGTGGCAGAGAAGAATGATTTGTCTTCTATATGTTCTCAATGGGGTCGGCGCTGCTGCCGCCGGCCCCGTTGAGCGCATATAGAGAAGAGAACAGGAATCGCAGATCGCAGATAGGTGCGATCTGCGATTTCTGTTCTCTAATTTATCGGACGAGCGCATAAAAAGCGCTCATGTGTCCGATACCATTGCAAAGCAATGGTTTTAAAAAGTCGCCGGACGCATGCGCATGCGCAAATCGCGGCAATAAACGCCCGTGTGACTAAGCCCGTACACAGCACGGTTCAGGTATGGGTACGGGTACGGTTACGGGTACAGGTACATGGGTGGGTGGGGGCCTAAATTGAACTTTTACACTAGTGCCCAGGGGCGTAACTATAGGGGGTACAGGGGATGCGGTTGCACCCTGGCCCAGGAGCCTTAGGGGGCCCATATAGGAAGCCCAGTACTATGAATAAAGCATTATAGTTAGGGGCCCTGTTACAGGTTTTGCACCGGGGCCCAGAAGCTTCAAGTTACGCCTCTGCTAGTGCCCCTGAGCCTTTAGCTACACCCCTGCTTTACATGGTATGAAACTTTTCTGCAAAAAATCCACAGTATGTCTATTTATGCTGCAGAAATACAAGGGTTAAATCTCACAGCAGATCCACAATTACAACTGCAGCCTAATACGTAGCATTTAGGTGTGTTTTGGGTCATTGCGGATTCGGTGCTTGTTTGCTGTGGAAAGCCCATGGCAGTCGAAAGGGTAACTAAACTTCCAAACTTTTGACATGCCACAGTGACATGCTAGAAGTTTTGATCGGTGGGGCTCTGGGTGCTGAGATCCCCATCGACTACTAAAACTAAAGGGCAGAAGCGATCATCTGAGCACTGTGCTTCTTCGGACTGTTTCAGTCACTGCTCACAGCGGTGTATGAGGTCCATAAAACATGTACGGAGTTCGTACACCGCTCGCAGTGACAGCTGAAAGACCATTGCACCTAGTAAAGCAGTTCTGCAAAATTTGTTTCAGCAATCGATGGGGGTCAGCACCCAGACCCCCACTTGTCAAAACCTCTGACATGTCACCATGATATATCAGTAGTCTGAAAAAAAGTTTAGCTACACTTTAAAGAGCTTTCCAGTATCAATTTGGGTTAAAAGGATGAAAAATAATAATCCCTTCCTAGGGCCAGATTAACCATTGTGCAAATGGAGCACTGGATCCAGGCCCCATGGTTCACCCATGTTAAGGGGGCCGCCGGCTGCCTGTTCTTCAGCAGGCTGAAAGGGCCCCAAACACTGGTTCTCACTGTATCTACAGCATCAGTGATGCCTATTTCTGTAGTTGTCTGAAAAAAAACCAAATAGCGGTATATCCACAACTCACGCAGCGCTCCTCCAGGCCTCTCTGGATTGCGTTTCTTCTCTTTCTTCCTCTTCTTCTAGGTTCATTCCAGTTTCTTGTCTTACGATCAGACGCTCCTCTCTACTGGTGGTCTGTCGGGGGTCCCGAGCCCGGTCGCCTTGTGTGCCCTCACACATCCACTGGTCCCAACACCTCCTAACAATCTGGTCAGAACGGCCCAGGTGACAACAATTAGTCAATACAACTATCCAGCTTCTCACATCCCAATAATGCGCCCCTCTCAGACTCTGGTAACGGGGTGAAATCTCTTCTCTGCGTCGTAGAGGCATCCAGTGGCCAACAAGCTCTACACAAGCCGAAGAAGAGGTCACTACACACAAGGAGCCTCCGAGAGCCTCTTATAGGCCAAGGGGGGAACCACTTTTAGGGCCTCGGGTGACAAGACCGTTCATTTCATTACACTGCAACTCTAATCATCTGCATATCTGCCTGAGATGGAACTGCATGCTGGGTTTTGCAGCAAAACAACAACTTTTTCTAGCGGGGGGGGGGGGGGGGGATATTTTTTACAAAGTCTATTTGGTCAGTTTGTATGTTCACCATTCATCTCTATGGTAAACATCTGCTGTATTTCAGTGCAATCTCCACAACATAAAAAAGAGGTGCTGCGGATTCAAAGTTTTTCAGATTTCTGATGTTTCTGCAGCGGATAAAATCTGTGCAGTTTTTGTGCCCATGATACGCAGTACCAATCTCTCATTGACTATCAATCGTGCCTCTAATACACAGCGTGGGGAATGCTTGAGAAAAGTATGTGGCATACACTATCTTGGCGCGTGTTCATTGCTGCTCGCTCCGTGTGTGGAGACATAATACTCTGGTGTGTGAGAGCCCTTAGAAGATATGAAATAGCAACAAACTGCAATTTTGTGGCATTTGTGAATCTGGATGAAAGGCCACAGCATTTCAACTACATGTGGATGTAGCCCATGGCCCGGCAGTCTTCTAAACAACGGCATGAGTGCTGGTGTCACCGCTAAGGTCGCCAGCGCTTGTGCAGAGCATCCACACAGAAAGACTTGCCGCTGGATCGCGGGCCTCTCGTGCACTTATCACTCAGAGCTTCACCTCCTATGGGAAGCGCTGAGCGGGGTGTATTTACACAGGACAAGAAGCCAGCATGCGCAGACGACCTGTGCGGCGCGAGCACGCTGGAGCGGCCCCTTCAACGGGACAGAAGAGGCAGACTGCGCAAGCGCATCTAATCGAGCCAGGAGAAGGATTCGGTCGGCGCCAGGGAGACGGGGCCGCCAAGACAGGGGAGGGGGGGACCCCTGTAGGTAAGTATATAACTTCTGTATGGCCAATATTTAATGCACGATGTATATTACAAAGTGCATTAATATGGCCATACAGACGTGTTCAACTTTACTTTGATTTGTGGTACAACCCCTTTAAGTGTTTCATTTCCCTGCAGCGCCACCACAGGTGAAAGGAAGCATTACATGGTGCTAATTGAAATTAATAGGCTATCTGAATAATTTAGATGAGTCCTCCAGAGCAAGAAACGCTCTTTTGTAGCAACTTTCTACTTCACAAAAAATTGAGCTTCCTGAAGGGAACCCTCCACCCCCCCATTACTTGAAACATTCCTAATAGTGAATTTTCTAAAAATGTTGGCTCATTGTGAACAGAAAGTAATCTATTCATCCTTATCTTATATCTCTAATCAATATCTCAGCGTAATTATAGGTTTAATGATTGACTTCAACCTTTACTAAATACCACACTGTTAATTGAAGTTGGTGTTTTAGCTAACACATGGAATATATACCAGTGCCAAGAGAGGAGGAAATGCCAGTCACTGCACAAAAAACCTCCATTAACATTAATAACTCTAGAAATCCAACAAAAACACAAAGAAAATGGCAATCGGCAAAGATCAAGTAGCAAGAAAGAGAGAAAATAGCTCACAGAATCAGAATAAGACTTCTCCATGACCATTAATTGGAAACTACTTTGCATCACAGTTTAAGGTCTCCGACACATTAGCGTATTTGGGTCTGAATTATCGATCTGACTTAATTCAAGGACGGCTCATGAAACTTATAATATCCTATAGGGGTTATACACGGGTGCCAGGTTTTTTTACACAGACTGATGGTCAGCGTGAAAAAAGTCATAGTATGTCCGATTCTTGCCCTGCGTCATGGAAGGAGAATTAAGACGTGTAAATGCATGATAATGTCAGGCAGTCTGTTTATTGGACAGTACAGGAAAAGGTGTGGTGTGATACAAGTTGCGACTGAGCCTCTGGGGCACAACCCGGGCACATGGCAAGTGTGTTGGAGGTCTGAGGCTTTATGTGTACTTGTTCCTGGCAAACACCAAAACTACAGAGTTTCCTCGAAAATAAGACCTTGTTTTATATAAATTTTGCCCCAAAAGAGGCACTAGGTCTTATATTCAGGGGACATCCTATTATATTTACGCAGCAGGCTCGGTTTGCGTCCCTGAGCCTGCGGCATTGATTGACCAATTCATAAATCCCGCCTCCACAACGCGATGGCTCTGATTGGTTCTCAAGCGCTGCTCAGCCAATCAATGCAGCACTTGAGAACCAATCTGAGCCATTGCTTCCTAGAGGCGGGTTTTATGAATCATGCATTGATTTGAAGGAATGCTGCCATCCAATAGGTGGCGCTGCAGAGGTATTGTTCAATCTCCCTTATGTGCAGGTCTGAAGGAGAGATAACTGTCACATTCCTTAGCAGTGGACTGATTAAGTATTTACCTCTCTGCTCATCTTATCTGGTATTGCTTTAAGTGTAAACCAGTCTCCAATTTTTGTGCACTCTCATGTGTGAACATTTGTATTTAGGTCAAGAGGGGTGTCTCTGCATTTGTATATATATATCCCATTCAAATCCATTCCATTAAGCCTGAGGAAGGGTTTAAAGAAGACCCAACAGCTTGCTGTAACATCATGTATTTTTCTTAGCTGTTAGAGGGAATGGTTGGCTCCCCTCCTCCGCTATCAGACACCGCCGGCCCAACCAATCATGCAGCCGTCAGTCAACCGATAGACTGCAATAGTGACGAATCACAACTTTAATCTCTCAGTGATAGGGGAACCATGCGCTGGGGCAGTCTCCAGCGTGGAATCGGCTGCGGCTTCTCCGGGTAACGAACCTCCCCTCAACTCCTTAAGCATCACCCAGAGCCAGCCTTCAGCAGTGAAGCGGCATACTGCGGGGGCCTGTGGGCCCCTGTTCGCTAAGGGGCCAAGTCGCAATTATAACTCCTAGCGGTATGCCACTGATTACTATTAAAGGTGTACTTATAGCATAAGTAAAGGTCAGCCTACTTAACATGATGGCAGTATGAAGTCTAGAAATAATGGGTTACTTTTCTCATTTTCCATCAACTAAAAAAAAAAACTATAAAATAACAATTTATATCCAAAAACAAATTTAAATTTTCTCTCTTCCCTTCAATCACTCTCAGCAGGTCCGGAGAAAGCAAATGTTTTGCAGTTTGGAACAATAATCTAAGATCACAGTATGATCCGGCTGCCTCCAGGGAATCCAGCACATTTTCTTTGTACGAAACATCTAGGGTAATAATTGGATGTCAGATCCATTCTCTTTTAGCTGGTAGCGAGAAAAGTGGAGTTGCCTGAAGGATAAAATGAAGAGATATCGACTGACAGTTACATGAAAACACTCCTGTCTATTCATAAGACGCCATTTAGAAATAATCTGTAGTCTCGTCAGCAATACACCTCCCACCAACCATCCATGGCCTCCAACATTTGCTTATTCTGTCACTTGTATCCAGCAGAGGTCTCCTCCTAATGTTCAGGACCAACCTTCGTGAGATTCCAAGACTACGCTACACGGTTCAAGCAATGATATAGATTCACTTTGATGTCAGCGTCGGACGTAGACTTTTCCGAGGTCTAGATAAATGGCCTTCGCCAAGTCCCAGTACAGAATGGCTTCTATGCCACCTAAATGTGATGGCCATCCCCTGATTGTTGGGTTCTGCCATTCAGGATCCCTACCGATCAGCTGATCACTGAGCCTCCTGTTAGTGCATGGAAGCATATAATGCTGTCAACATTTCAGTGGCCTGGTTTGTACCATAGGCATGGCTCCCATTGAATTCCATGGGATCTGTGCCTGCAGTATGAAAGTAGGCCGCAGCAATATGGACAGTGTCATCTGCTTCCAGCTCTGTCTGCACTGCTAGTGGGACTGGTGATCAGATGACTGGTGAGGATCTCCAGCGGCGGACCCCAATGAACAATGATTGATGACTTATCCGAAGGATAGGTCTTCAATAGTAAAAGTCCTGATTAACCCCTTTAACTCTTTGCAATCCAATTTTGGATTCAGGGTTTCCTAGGGGGCTTTCTCTTTCTGCCATGACACAATGACGCTATCTGCTGGCTGGAGCCAGTACTGCAGTATGTGACATGCTGGAGAGGCCCCTGACAACAGAGCGGCCAGTAATCTACAGAAAGAACACTCTACTGGACGTCTTCTGACATCAGAGCTGTACAACCTTCAATCAGAATGTCTTTAGACAACAGTCAGTGGATTGGAAAGGGTTAAGACTCTTTTACATGGGACAATAATCGGCTTAACGAAGGCTGTTCCTGATCATTGCTCCTTAAATATAGTCAGTGATCAGCTGATGAATCAGCAAACACCACATGGCAATGTAGTAGAGTGGAGATGATGGGGTTTAGGGTTCACTCACATGGGTGTATGTGGCCCGTGTATCTGCTGGACATGTTAAATCCCTATATCCTATACTGGCGCCTAATATGCACAAAAATAGGACATGCTGCGTTTTTGTTCACTCTCGTGATATGTGTGAGTCGCCCAATAGAAATCAGTGGGCTTTTAGCACCACATATTCTGCGTGTGACAAATAAGCGCATAATACGCAGGCTACATACGGCCGTGTGAGTGAGCCCTTACATTGTAGTATTATCGCACCGGGCTGCAGTACGCTCTCCTTCTTACATTCTGACTACGCCGGCGACATTCTTAGGATACTGCGGTTCTCCAGATTATTTCTACACTGAGACACATTGTGCTGCCATCTGGCAGCCGTGAAGTATGTCGTGGTTAGTAGACATATGAAAAACATTCAACTTGAAAGCATTAGGGATTGTTCATCTGCACGGTGGAAAAAGCAAACAGTTTATTAAATCAGAGGAGTTTGTCGCAGATTAGTGCGAGCGATCAGAAGCGTAAAACTACTGGCCCAAATGCAGAATCTGTAGCAGGGCGTGTGATATCATTGCACCATTTATATTACTGGTCTCCTCACATGGGGAAGAGGGACATTTTCGACCCCAAGTCCCCAGAGCCTGGGTGTGAGGACACCTGTACAGGTACACTCAGAGGCGTAACTAGAAGCCCTTGGGCCCCGATGAAAAATCAGTAACAGTGCCCTCTATCGACCATGTGCCATTTATAATACTGGTATCTTGGTATGTAACAGGGGGGCCTTTGGGCCCCCTAAGGTTCTGGGCCCGGTAGCGATTACTACCTTTGCACCCCCTATAGTTACGCCCCTGGGTACACTCACTGGTATAACTTGAAGCTGTAGGGCCCCAATGCAAGATCTGTGACCGAGCCACCAACTACAATGCTTTATTTATAGTCCTGGTCTCCTTATATGAAGAAGAGAGACCTTATAGGTAACTCATAGAGATGAGTGAACGTACTCGTCCGAGCTTGATACTCGTTCGAGTATTAGCGTGTTCGAGATGCTCGTTACTCGAGACGAGTACCACGCGATGTTCGGGTTACTTTCACTTTCATCTCTGAGACGTTAGCGCGCTATTCTGGCCAATAGAAAGACAGGGAAGGCATTACAACTTCCTCCTGTGACGTTCCAGCCCTATACCACCCCCCTGCAGTGAGTGGCTGGCGAGATCAGGTGTCACCCGAGTATATAAATCGGCCCCTCCCGCGGCTCGCCACAGATGCATTCTGACAGAGATCAGGGAAAGTGCTGCTGGTGCCGGAGCTGCTATAGGGAGAGCGTTAGGAGTGATTTTAGGCTTCAAGAACCCCAACGGTCCTTCTTAGGGCCACATCTGACCGTGTGCAGTACTGTTGAGGCTGCTTTTAGCAGTGTTGCACAATTTTTTTTTTTGTATATCGGCCGTGCAGAGCATTGGGTCCTCAGTCTGCAGTCATTGTACAGAGTATAGGGCCAGTACTGGTGAGGCAGGGAAAGAGATATTCAGGCTATATAGGCAGTGGGCTTTTTCCAAAAAATTGGAAAAAATACTATATTTGGGCTGCCTGTGACCGTCTTCAGTTTACTGCGTGTCTGCTGGGGGTAGTAGTCCTAATTAATACGCAGCTAAGCGTTACAGCAGGCTTGCGCAAAATTGTTTCCTGGATCTGCTGTCTCTGTTACATCAGCGCCGTCATCCCGCCAGAGGGAAACAGTATACATAATATTATACGCTGCCTACAGTATCTATCTGCTGGGGGTAGTAGTCCTAATTAATACGCAGCTAAGCGTTACAGCAGGCTTGCACAAAATTGCTTCCTGGATCTGCTGTCTCTGTTACATCAGCGCCGTCATCCTGCCAGAGGGAAACAGTATACATAATATTATACGCTGCCTACAGTATCTATCTGCTGGGGGTAGTAGTCCTAATTAATACGCAGCTAAGCGTTACAGCAGGCTGGCGCAAAATTGTTTCCTGGATCTGCTGTCTCTGTTACATCAGCGCCGTCATCCCGCCAGAGGGAAACAGTATACATAATACTATACGCTGCCTACAGTATCTATCTGCTGGGGGTAGTAGTCCTAATTAATACGCAGCTAAGCGTTACAGCAGGCTGGCGCAAAATTGTTTCCTGGATCTGCTGTCTCTGTTACATCAGCGCCGTCATCCCGCCAGAGGGAAACAGTATACATAATATTGTACGCTGCCTACAGTATCTATCTGCTGGGGGTAGTAGTCCTAATTAATACGCAGCTAAGCGTTACAGCAGGCTTGCGCAAAATTGTTTCCTGGATCTGCTGTGCGTTCCGTAAGCGAAGTCAGCCTCCAACCACAGGCCAATAAGCGGCACATTTAATTACAGCGTTCTGTTTCTGCACTACTGGTAATACAGCATGCTGAGGGGTAGGGGTAGGCCTAGAGGACATGGACGCGGGCGAGGACGCGGAGGCCCAAGTCAGGGTGTGGGCACAGGCCGAGCTCCTGATCCAGGTGTATCGCAGCCGACTGCTGCGGGATTAGGAGAGAGGCACCTTTCTGACGTCCCCACATTCATCTCACAATTAATGGGTCCACGCGGTAGACCTTTATTAGAAAATGAGCAGTGTGAGCAGGTCCTGTCGTGGATGGCAGAAAGTGCATCCAGCAATCTATCGACCACCCAGAATTCTGCGCCATCCACTGCTGCAACTCTGAATCCTCTGGCTGCTGCTCCTCCTTCCTCCCAGCCTCCTCACTCCATTACAATGACACATTCTGAGGAGCAGGCAGACTCCCAGGAACTGTTCTCGGGCCCCTGCCCAGAATGGGCAGCAATGGTTCCGAATCCTCTCTCACTGGAGGAGTTTGTCGTGACCGATGCCCAACCTTTGGAAAGTTCCCGGGGTCCGGGGGATGAGGCTGGGGACTTCCGGCAACTGTCTCAAGAGCTTTCAGTGGGTGAGGAGGACGATGACGATGAGACACAGTTGTCTATCACTCAGGTAGTAGTAATTGGAGTAAATCCGAGGGAGGAGCGCACAGAGGATTCGGAGGAAGAGCAGCAGGACGATGAGGTGACTGACCCCACCTGGTTTGCTACGCCTACTGAGGACAGGTCTTCAGAGGGGGAGGCAAGTGCAGCAGCAGGGCAGGTTGGAAGAGGCAGTGCGGTGGCCAGGGGTAGAGGCAGGGCCAGACCGAATAATCCACCAACTGTTTCCCAAAGCGCCCCCTCGCGCCATGCCACCCTGCAGAGGCCGAGGTGCTCAAAGGTCTGGCAGTTTTTCACTGAGAGTGCAGACAACCGACGAACAGTGGTGTGCAACCTTTGTCGCGCCAAGATCAGCCGGGGAGCCACCACCACCAGCCTCACCACCACCAGCATGCGCAGACATATGATGGCCAAGCACCCCACAAGGTGGGACGAAGGCCGTTCACCACCTCCGGTTTGCACCGCTGCCTCTCCCCCTGTCCAGCCGTCGCTAGCGTAAGTGTTGGAGCGCAAGCGCAAGTACGCCGCCACGCACTCGCACGCTCAAGCGTTAAACGTGCACATAGCCAAATTTATCAGCCTGGAGATGCTGCCGTATAGGGTTGTGGAAACGGAGGCTTTCAAAGGCATGATGGCGGCGGGGGCCCCGCGCTACTCAGTTCCCAGTCGCCACTACTTTTCCCGATGTGCCGTCCCAGCCCTGCACGACTACGTCTCCCGCAACATTGTACGCGCCCTCACCAACGCGGTTACTGGCAAGGTCCACTTAACAACGGACACGTGGACAAGCACAGGCGGGCAGGGCCACTATATCTCCCTGACGGCACATTGGGTGAATTTTGTGGAGGCTGGGACAGAGTCAGAGCCTGGGACCGCTCACGTCCTACCCACCCCCAGAATTGCGGGCCCCAGCTCGGTGGTGGTATCTGCGGTGGTGTATGCTTCCTCCACTAAACCACCCTCCTCCTCCTCCTACGCAACCTCTGTCTCGCAATCAAGATGTGTCAGCAGCAGCACGTCGCCAGCAGTCGGTGTTGCGCGGCGTGGCAGCACAGCGGTGGGCAAGCGTCAGCAGGCCGTGCTGAAACTACTCAGCTTAGGAGAGAAGAGGCACACGGCCCACGAACTGCTGCAGGGTCTGACAGAGCAGACCGACCGCTGGCTTGCGCCACTGAGCCTCCAACCGGGCATGGTCGTGTGTGACAACGGCCGTAACCTGGTGGCGGCTCTGCAGCTCGGCAGCCTCACGCACGTGCCATGCCTGGCCCACGTCTTTAATTTGGTGATTCAGCGCTTTCTGAAAAGCTACCCACGCTTGTCAGACCTGCTCGGAAAGGTGCGCCGACTCTGCGCACATTTCCGCAAGTCCCACACGGACGCTGTCACCCTGCGCACCCTGCAACATCGGTTTTATCTGCCAGTGCACTGACTGCTGTGCGACGTGCCCACACGGTGGAACTCTACGCTCCACATGTTGGCCAGGCTCTATGAGCAGCGTAGAGCTATAGTGGAATACCAACTCCAACATGGGCGGCGCAGTGGGAGTCAGCCTCCTCAATTTTTTACAGAACAGTGGGCCTGGGTGGCAGACATCTGCCAGGTCCTTGGAAACTTTGAGGAGTCTACCCAGATAGTGAGCGGCAATGCTGCAATCATTAGCGTCACCATTCCTCTGCTATGCCTCTTGAGAACTTCCCTGCAAAGCATAAAGGCAGACGCTTTGCGCTCGGAAACAGAGCTGGGGGAAGACAGTATGTCGCTGGATAGTCAGAGCACCCTCCTGTCTATATCTCAGCGCGTTGAGGAGGAGGATGAGGAGGGGGAGGAGGATGAGGAGGAGGGGGAAGAGACAGCTTGGCCCACTGCTGAGGGTACCCATGCTGCTTGCCTGTCATCCTTTCAGCGTGTATGGCCTGAGGAGGAGGAGGATCCTGAAAGTGATCTTCCTAGTGAGGACAGCCATGTGTTGCGTACAGGTACCCTGGCACACATGGCTGGCTTCATGTTAGGATGCCTTTCTCGTGACCCTCGCGTTACACGCATTCTGGCCACTACGGATTACTGGGTGTACACACTGCTCGACCCACGGTATAAGGAGAACCTTTCCACTCTCATACCCGAAGAGGAAAGGGGTTCGAGAGTGATGCTATACCACAGGACCCTGGCGGACAAACTGATGGTAAAATTCCCATCCGACAGCGCTAGTGGCCGAAGGCGCAGTTCCGAGGGCCAGGTAGCAGGGGAGGCGCGGAGATCAGGCAGCATGTACAGCACAGGCAGGGGAACACTCTCTAAGGCCTTTGACAGCTTTCTGGCTCCCCAGCAAGACTGTGTCACCGCTCCCCAGTCAAGGCTGAGTCGGCGGGAGCACTGTAAAAGGATGGTGAGGGAGTACATAGCCGATCGCACGACCGTCCTCTGCCCCCTACAACTACTGGGTGTCGAAGCTGGACACGTGGCCTGAACTCGCGCTGTATGCCCTGGAGGTGCTTGCTTGTCCTGCGGCTAGCATCTTGTCAGAGAGGGTGTTTAGTGCGGCTGGGGGAATCATCACAGATAAGCGTACCCGCCTGTCAACCGGCAGTGCCGACAGGCTTACACTCATCAAGATGAACAAAGCCTGGATTTCCCCAGACTTCTCTTCTCCACCAGCGGACAGCAGCGATACCTAAACAATACGTAGGCTGCACCCGCGGATGGAAGCATTGTTCTCTATCACCATCAAAAACGTGGACCTTTTAGCTTCATCAATCTGTGTCTAATATTCCTCCTCCTCCTCCTGCTCCTCCTCCTGAAACCTGACGTAATCACGCCGAACGGGCAATTTTTCTTAGGCCCACAAGGCTCAGTCATATAATTTTTGTAAACAATGTTTATACGTTTCAATTCTCAATTCAATAAAGCGTTGTAACTTTCACCTGAACCAATTTTTATTTTAACTGGGCTGCCTCCAGGCCTAGTTACCAATTAAGCCACATTAACCAAAGCGATTAATGGGTTTCACCTGCACTCTTGGTTGGGCATGGGCAATTTTTCTGACGTACATTAGTACTGTTGGTACACCAATTTTTGGGGGCCCTCGCCTACAGTGTAATCCAATTAATTTTTTGCCCACCTGCATTAAAGCTGACGTTACATCAGCTGTGATGGGCACTGCAATGGGATATATTTATGTACAGCCAGTGGGTTCCAGGGAGCCACCCATGCTGTCGGTCCACACGGAGTTGTAACTGCATGTGTCCACTTCTAAAGAACCCCAGTCTGACTGGGGCATGCAGTGTGGGCCGAAGCCCACCTGCATTTAATCGGACGTTACCTCAGCTGTGATGGGCACTGCAATGGGATACATGTATGGACAGCCGGTGGGTTCCAGGGAGCCACCCATGCTGTGGGTGCACACGGAATTCCCATTGCGGAGTTGTACCTGCCTGTGAGTATTTATAAAAAAACGCGGTCTGACTGGGGCAAGCAGACACCTTGACAGAATGAATAGTGTGTGGCACATAGGTTCCCCATTGCTATGCCCACGTGTGCAGCTCCTGATGGCGGTGGCACAGGATTATATTTCTCATTGCTTCAGTACAGCATTGTGGGCTATCGCCCCGCCCCTTTTAAAGAGGGTCGCTGCCTAGCCGTGCCAACCCTCTGCAGTGTGTGCCTGCGGTTCCTCCTCATGGCAGACGCACTTATAAATAGACATGAGGGTGGTGTGGCTATGAGGCCAGCGTGTGGCATGAGTGCAGCTAAAGGCTGCGCAGGGACACTTTGGTGTGCGCTGTGGACACTGGGTCGTGCAGGGGGGGGGGGGTCGGCAGCATGTAACCCAGAAGTGGCAGCGGAGTGTCATGCAGGCAGTGATTGTGCTTTGTTGGAGGTAGTGTGGTGCTTAGCTAAGGTATGCATTGCTAATGAGGGCTTTTCAGAAGTAAAAATTGTTGGCAGGGGGGGGCACTCTCTTGCCGCTATTGTGGCTTAATAGTGGGACCTGGGAACTTGAGATGCAGCCCAACATGTAGCCCCTCGCCTGCCCTATCCGTTGCTGTGTCGTTCCCATCACTTTCTTGAATTGCCCAGATTTTCACAAATGGAAACCTTAGCGAGCATCGGCGATATACAAAAAAGCTCGGGTCGCCCATTGACTTCAATGGGGTTCGTTACTCGAAACGAACCCTCGAGCATCGCAAAAATTTCGTCCCGAGTAACGAGCACCCAAGCATTTTGGTGCTCGCTCATCTCTAGTAACTCATCCACCCGGCTGCTAATCAAGTCCAAAGGCCGATAAAAAAAGTTTTTGGCCATGTTCCATCCGTCCACGACTGTTGGAAGAAGGTGCAATGACCCGTGAGCTCTCCTCTGTCCAGTACACAGGGGTGATGACAGGAGGAGCGGTCAGGGGTCACAGTGCCAGATTACAACAGTGGCCCCAGGATGGGAGCTAAACATAGTGAGTGGCCTACTGCATGGTGCAGGGTTGCTGCCTGGCCGCGGGATCAGGGTGGTAGGGCACATGTAGACAGCCCTATTAGTATTGGGGCCAGGGGCGTAAGTATAGGGGGTGCAGAGGGTGCGGTCGCACCTGGGCCTAGGAGGGGCCCATAAAGTCTCTTTTCCCCATATTGCAAACCAATACTATCAATGAAGCTTTATAGTTGGAGGCCCAGTTCCAGATTCTGTACTGGGGCCCAGCAGCTTAAAGTTATGCCTCTGATTGGGGCCACTTCTGGGGTATTATTACTAACATGGGCACTATTACTATTGGGGTCAGTTTTGGGGGCGCTGTTACTATTAGGACCATTTCTGGCTCCCAGAGGAGCATGCATGGTCCTATAAGTCTCCCCACACCTTCTAGGTGCTCTCCCACCATACCCTTCCTGACCCACATGAAGAGTCACACAGAGTAAGGCCTTGATCACACAAGCGTGGTTTTGGCACAGAACAGGCACGTGAAAAAATCGCAGCTAACTGTACGAAAAACAGCGCGAACTGGTAATTTCCAGCTATCAATTTCCGAGCTTAATAAGCGCTGAAATTGCTGCGTGTTGCAGGAAAAATGCGCTGCTCTTCGTAATTCCCTCAGTCGGTAGAAGTCCTCCTACTGACTTCTAATGCCGGAACTACAGACGCCGGTCTTCTTTTCCAAGCCTTGGACGCAGCTAAACTCCCTTTTTGTCCAACTCCCATAGAAGTAAGTCTATGGAAACATCATGCACCAAAGATAGGTTAGGTCCTATCCTTTCACACAGCACGGACCATAGATGGGGGCATTGTAGCCACGCATGTGCCATCTTTGGAAGGTGCAATCTACAATTTCTCCATCAGAACGTTTCTATAGGAAACCATTGGTTCCAATATTCGCGATTTTTTT